>NC_063340.1:50508306-50519648 GCF_021869965.1 Rhincodon typus | reverse complement strand
AAACAACTGCACCTCCCAGTCGCGAACCATTTCAACTCCCCCTCCCATTCCTCAGACGACATGTCCATCCTGGGCCTCCTGCAGTGCCACAACGATGCCACCTGAAGGTTGCAGGAACAGCAACTCATATTCCGCTTGGGAACTCTGCAGCCCAATGGTATCAATGTGGATTTCACAAGTTTCAAAATCTCCCCTCCCCCTACCGCATCCCAAAACCAGTCCAGCTCGTCCCTGCCTCCCTAACCTGTTCTTCCTCCCACCTATCCCCTCCTCCCACCTCAAGCCGCACCTCCATCTCCTACCGACCAACCTCATCCCGCCCCCTTGACCTGTCCGTCCTCCCTGGACTGACCTATCCCCTTCCTAACTCCCTACCTACACTCACCTTTACTGGCTCCATCCCCGCCTCTTCGACCTGTTTGTTTCCTCTCCACCTATCCTCTCCTCTATCCCTCTTCTATCCGCCTCCCACTCTCTCCCTATTTATTTCGGAACCCCCTTCCCCTCCCCGTTTTCTGATGAAGGGTCTAGGCCCGAAACGTCAGCCTCTCTGCTCCTATGATGCTGCTTGGCCTGCTGTGTTCATCCAGCCCTGCACCTTGTTGTCTCGGATTCTCCAGCATCTGCAGTTCCTACTATCTCTGCCTTCTATTGTTTATGTGGTTGTTCCTATAAATATATGGTGCTAATTAGCAAAACATTTCCCTCACCTGTCGAATGAAGAAATCCCCATGGATGAGAGAGACAACACCAAAGTTTGTAAACTTGAAAACATATTCCATTAGCCACATCATATGGCGAACTACCTGTTGGACAAACAAAAAGAAAATTCTATTAGCATGCAAACTACCAACATGAGAAAAAAGTCAATTGATTGAGAGCTACTGGAAATTCAACAAACAAGTATTGTTTGTAATAAAAGCTTTGAAGGTAGTCCCAGGGGGCTACTTAGGAAGGGTAAGCTAATTACCTAATCATAAGCACGAAAGCAACTTGCACACCTTGAAAAATAGTTAACTCTTTGCTCACCTCAAAGCCATTTATGGTCACATCAATGAATTCCAAATACAGTAACAAATCGAATTATAATCTGAATGTAAAGTCTTTGCTTCATTATTCTTTTGTATGCACACGAACACTGGCCCTTCATTCAATCACATCAGTTGATACCTTTGCTTTCTGTTCTTATTGTTCATAAAATACTTTCATTTTATCTTCAGATCTTTTTGTAGTGCCCACCCTTTGTTAATGTTGTCAGTCTATTTAACAGATAAAACTGGCAAGCTGACAAGAGGAGAATCCTGCTCAAGGAAGGATGGCTAAATAAACATTAACATTTTAAAAGTACAGTGTAGCTAAAGCAATGCTTCGGCTCAGAGTTCTGCTAATTGCCAAAAGATTCAAAGTCTTGAATTTTTGCAGTAAGTTCTTTAGCAGCCTAGTTATAATGCTTTGAAAATCTCAACTGCACTCATGTTAACTCCTTTGATAATAACTTTGTGATGACATGTTGTCACAATATACAATTTTTTTTAATGTATCATTTTAACCCGAAGAAGCATGCTGAGTGGGATATTTACACTTTTTTAAAAAAAAAGTGCTGCTAAACTTTGTCCCTTGGAACTTGAATTGCAGAAGGTGATGTTATATTGCAGTCTGAGTCACAACATTTAGGTTAGAGTTAGGGTCTGAAACCGTCAAGTGCAGACTTCAGGTAATTGTCTAGAGAAACTGCTTCTAAAGTATCAATGTGAAGATGTAACAACTCAGTAGTACTGCTGGACATTATATATATGAACGTCACTAAATGTGCATTCAAGACTCATCAAGAAGCACTTGCTCAGCAAAAAACCAGATCAGTGATGCTTAATTTAGGTTTTACCAGGGCCATTCAGTTCCTGAGCACATTACAGCATTGGTTCAAACAAAGATGAAAATAGCCGAAACCCAGAAGTGACGGGAGAGTGACTGCCTCTCTGCGAAGTCAGCATTTGACAAATCATGGCATCAAGGAGCTCTGGCAAAATTAGAGTTGACAGAAATCTGGGGGAAAACTCTCCACCAGTTGGTGTCATTGTTAGCATGACAGAAGATGGTTAGTTTGGTGGAGGCTAATCATCTCAGTCCCTGGATACCACCAATAGGAATTCCTCAGGGTAATGTTCTAGGCCCAAACAATTTCAATTGCTTCATCAATGAACTTTCCTCCATCACAAGATCAGAGTGGAAATTTTTGCTGATGATTGCACATGTTCAGCAGCATTCACAATTCTTCAGATAATAAAATAATCTGTGTCCACATGCAGGCAGGTCTTGTCAACACCTAGCCTTGGGTAATAACTGGCAAGTAACTTTCATACCACACGTGTGCCATACAATGATCATCTCAAACAAGAAGGAATCAGATCATTTTTCCAAGACATTCAATGGCATGGGCATTGCTGAATACTCCACCAGCGACATGCAGGGGGTTACTATTGACCAGAAACTGAACTGGACCAGAATATAAATACTATGGCTACAAGAGTTGGTCAGAGGTAGGAACTCCGAGCTAAATAGCCCACCTCATTTTTTCCCAGCGTCGGCTTACTATCTTCTAGTAAACACTAGTCAGGAGTGTGATGAAATGCTGTCCATTCGCCTGAACGGGAGCAACTCCAAAACATTATTGGGATTACAGATACATATTATGGACTGCGATAGAAAACAGAATATTTTGAATTGTTTGGATTCATTCCGGATTAAATAGAGTTTTAACACGGAGTTCAGTCGTCAGGTTTACGTGGGCTGTAGGCAACATGCTGATTACAGAAAACCAGATACCTTTAGATAAGCGGTCAAGCAAAGCTTTTTGGAAGATACAAAATGAGGTTTATTGCCTATAATTACTAGAAAACCTGATTCATAGAAACTATGGGGCCCTGCACTGATGGTTGCCTAGCAATCCTTTCTGGCCCTTGTATTTTGTTTCAAAAAAAAAAAAAATGAGAGCATCAAAAAGGAAGAGAAATCCTCCACAGTTTGCAGTGAAGACAGGCCGTTCTCTCTCTCAAAATCCTCGCTTAGTTAAAGTATTTGAGAACCTGACAGATTCCACTGCTCAGTTTCTTGACTACCTTGTAAATCCTGAAATGGTGAACTATGATCACTTTCCAAGAAAATGAAACAAGCTCGAATCCATCGAAAGAGAAACTTTGTTCGTAAGATCTTCCATCAATTTACATCTTTCAGCAATTTGATTTAGTCAACAAGAAAACAGTGGAACTTGAGAATTTATCAAACTTTCCCAGATCCATTGGCCCCAAAAATATTTTCTCATTTGCCCTTCTTTAAAATATCAGCACTTCAGAGTTATTTTGAAAGTGAATGTGCACTTGTTTTGGGATCAAAAGATTATGGTTCCAATTCTGGATTACTGTTGGTTGCTAATTAAAGTCAGAGTCATAGAGATATACAGCACAGAAGTAGACCCTTTGGTCCAACTCGTCCATGCTGACCAGATATCCAGTATAAATCTAGTCCCATTTGCCAGCATTTGGCCCATATCCTCCTAAACCCCTCCTATTCATATATCCATCCACATGGCTTTTAAATGTTGTAATCATACCAGGCTCCACCACTTCTTCTGGCAGCTCATTACATACATGCACCACCATCTTTGTGAAAAAGTTGCCCATTAGGTCCCTTTCATATCTTTCCCCTCTCACAATAAACCTATGCCCTCTAGTTTTGGACTCCCCCCACCCCAGGGAGAAGATCTTGCCTATTTACCCTATCCATTCCTCTCATGATTTTATAAACCTCTATAAGGTCACCTCTCAGCCTCCGACGCTCGAGGGAAAATAGCCCTGGCAGCACGGTGGCTCAGTGGTTAGCACTGCTGCCTCACAGTGCCAGGGACCTGGGTTCAATTCCACCCTCGGGCGACTGTCTGTGTGGAGTTTGCACATTCTCCCCATGTCTGCGTGGGTTTCCCCCGGGTACTCCAGTTTCCTCCCACAGTCCAAAGATGGGCTGGTTAGGTGGATTGGCCATGCTAAATTGCCCATAGCATTCAGGGATGTGTAGCTTAGGTGGGTTATAGGAGGATGGATCTGGGTGGGATGCTCTAAGGGTTGGTGTGGGCTTGGGTTTGTTGGGCCAAAGGGCCTGTTTTCACACTGTAGGGATTCTATGATGTTCAGCCTCTCCCTATAGCTCAAACCCTCAACATCCTCATAAATCTTTTCTGAACCCTTTCAAGTTTCACAACATCATTCCTACAGCAGGAAGACCAGAATTGGACGCAGTATTCCAATAGTGGCCTAACCAATGTCCTGTACAGCCACAACATGACTTCCCAAATCTTCTACTCAATGCACTGACCAATAAAGGTAAGCATACCAAACACCGCCTTCACTATCCTATCTACCTGCAACTCCACTTTCATGGAACTATGAACCTGCACTCCAAGATTTCTTTGTTCAGCAACACTCCTCAGGACCTTATCATTAAGTGTACATGTCCTGCCCTGATTTTCCTTTCCAAAATGCAGATCCTCACATTTATCTAAATTAAACACCATCTGCCACTCCTCGGCCCATTGGCTCATCTGATCACGATCCTGTTGTCATCTGAGGTAACCTTCTTCGCTGTCCACTGCGCCTTCAATTTTAGTGTCATCTGCAAACTTACTAACCATACCTCTTATGTTCACATCCAAATCATTTATATAAATGACGAAAAGCAGTGGACCCAGCACTGATCCTTGTGGCGTACCACTGGTCACAGGCCTCCAGTCTGAAAAGCAAACCTCCACCACCACCCTCTGTCTACATTGGCTCAAATGTAGAAGACAATGTATCCAAATAGCTCATTCTCCCTGTATTCCACTTGATCTAACCAGTCAACCAGTCTACCATGAGGAACCTTGTTGAATACCTTACTGAAGGCCATATAGTTCACATCCATTGCTCTGCCCTGATCAATCCTCTTTGTTACTGTTTCAAAAAGCTTGATCAAGTTAGGTTAGCTTTGCCTTTTCTTTAGAAATATGTTTTGTTTTACAATAAATGGATTATCTCGGAGTTCATTAAAGAAACCTAGTGAAAGAATTTTTTATTCTTAATAAAAGGAAACAATTGGCCATTTTGATGACTGAATCAAATTCAACTTGCAGCACTGCTGCAGCACAAGGGAGCCTCTGAAAAGACCACATTCTTCCTCAACCAAGGATTCCCCAGCTCCGTTGTCGACAGGGCCCTCAATCGGGTCCGACAAGTTCTGAGGAAGGGTCACCGGACCCGAAACGTTAACTCTGTTTTCTCCTCCACAGATGCTGCCAGACCTGCTGAGCTTTTCCAGAAACTTTGTTTTTGTTCCTTGCAGCACTGAAGGGTTTTAGTAACAGCACATTCCTCCTGTCCAGTCATAATGCAAGAAAACCTAAATATCTCCCCTTAAAATTCAATGGCTTCATCATTGCTAAATTCCCCACCATCACTACCACAGGGCTTACCATTGACTAGAAACTGAATTAGATCAGCCATAAAAATACTGTGGTTATAACTGCAGGTCAGAGGCTTGGAATTCTGAAGTAAATAATCCACCCCTGCCTTCCCATATCTTGTCAACCATCTACAAAGCACAAATCAGGAATGTGATGGGGTACTCTCCACTTACCTGAATGGCTGAAGTTCCAATAGCATGCAAGAAGCTTGAGACTATCTAGGACAAGCAGCCTGCTTGATTAATATCCCATCCACCAACTCCAACATTCACTCCCTTCACCATGAATGCACAATGGTAAGTGCGTACCACCTACAAAATAAACTGCATTAACTCACCAAGGCGCCTTCAACAACACATTCCAAACCCACAACCTCTACAACCTAGAAGGACAAGGGCAGCAGATACATCAGCACATCACCTTGTGCAAGCTCCCTTACAAGCCATATACCATCCTGAATTGGAAATATAAACAGCATTCTATCATCACCACTGGATGCAATCATGGATTTGTCTTCCTAAAACAGCAGGTACGCCACTCTCCATGCAGCACAACAGTTCAAGATAGCAGTTTACCACCATTTAATCAAGAAAAATTACAGATAAATGCTGGTTTAAGCCAGCAACCCCCACATCCCATGAACAAACATGATTTTAAAAAAATTAAATCACCATGAGATTAGTTGGACTTTGTCACATTTGCTGTCGTGGGAGTTTGCTGCATGCAAATTGTTTGCTACATTTTCTCCATTAGAATGACGACAGTACCTCAAAAATACCTCCTACATCAGTCTGTAACCTGCTCCTGAAGGCATGAAAGGCAATACATAAATGCAGCCATTTTTTCTTTCTTACTTGTAAAGGACAACTTTTTTTCTTTAAAATTATATTCACTCTACAAGGAATTCTAATTATTTTCTTAATCCCTGGAAATAACATGAAATCCAATAGTAGGAGGAAATAACCGATTTTAGTTAATGTATCCAGTCAATGATTCCAAGTAGCAACCTCAACCATTTACTGAAATGAGAAACCCTCAGGACAAGCAAATTTGTCTGTCACAGTAAAGAACTTTACAGATCTCTTATTGTAGCTTGCTGCAATGTCAATATAGTGTAAAAAGCCAAGTATGTTTTACAGCAATAAACTGCAAGTTAAGAAGATTAAGTGTTTTGTTATCAACATTGTGTTCAGATTGTTTTTTTATTAAAAAGAGGTCCATCAATTAATATTTCATTAATTCAATAATTAATAGAATCTTACATTGTTCAGGCAAGGTGGTGAAAATCAATGTATTCACTTATAAATGCTGGTAACATTCGCTGGAAATAATACGTTCAGACAATAATTTGATGAAAACCGGTCACAGTTTGGAATTTGAACATCAGCATGGCACAATATAAACTAAAACTGCAATTAGGTCAGTTGCAATGTATCTGTCAGCTCAGTAGCCATCAAAAATACTTCCATTTTCAAATTATTGTCTATGGGCTATCAGAACAAGGTTCTTACATAGTCATTCTATCATGCATTTACATGACAGCGAAGCAACTAAATAGTTCAGTGAAGAGACAAGCTCATATGCTTTTCTTCAAGACCCACTAATGCATATAATACCCTGACTGACTAGTCACTAAATTAGTAAATTCATCTAGCTAGTTGCTAAGTTACCAGGGATCCTGCATGTACATCACCAAATTACGACATATAAAAAATACTCCAAATCTTGATATAAACTGACAAAGCAGCCTTTTAAAGTAGTAAACTTAATACAAAATTACAATAAATTGTATTAATATAGTCTTCTTAAATGTAGAAAAATGAGCCAAGGAAAACAAATGTAAAAAGGAATGGATGCAAGGATACAATAGAAGAATTAATACAGATTACTAAAATTATGACCAAAACGATGGAATAAGTAGACACTGCATTCACAACTTGATTACCCTTTGGTCTCATATTCAATATTTTTTCGCAGACCTTAGGCGCATTACTCTTACCAGACTCTGTTTTAGAAAGCACAAATTAGTAACAGATGCACAAAAATTCACATCGAAGGTGGAAAACTGGCAAGCTGTGAGGGAAAGCAATTCACGGAGCAAGGCATTCACACATTTGGCTAAGTAATTTACTTGTGGAGATTGATATAAACTACTTTAAAATTTCACCTTTGCTCTTCAGAATGACCCAGCAACACTACGATATAGAGTAAACATGAAATGCAAGGAGGATGCATGCTTTAATTATTATTTGCCATGCAATGTAGTACAAAGGACAACATAAGTTGTATTTTTAAACAGTATACCTCTTCAAATAACATACACAATACTGGTAGTGGCATAATTCTGGTAAGCAGTGAATTCATTTTGGCTGGACACATTAAATATGTGAACTAGAATCAATAAACAATACTCAAAAGATATCCACTGTGTCTACTTTGGACTTGTACGCAAAGACAAACTGTCAGAAGATTGCAGACCCTACCGTTCCTTTGTCTTGAAGGCACATCATGAGGGTGCAGACATCACCTGTTGCCTGATGATTCACTAAGACCATGGCTTCATCTTCAGTAATTGCTTTTACATCATCTCCCCATTCAACCACTAGAAAAGAAAAAGCATTTGTAGCAAGATTCCACCATCCAGTATAAATACAACTTCCTATCACAACCATAGAAACAACACAAAATTGTCAGAGGAGTTATATGATACATGCTACCTCCCAAGAGGCTTCACAAGAGCCCTAGCAAAAAATAAACTTTACATCAAGCCGCAGATCGGTTACCCATAAGTTTGAACAAATGCTTTTGGACTTTAAGGATCTTCGTAAAAGGAGACAGGAAAAGATTTGGAAAGGAATTCAGGAGCTTAAGGCCAAGGCAGCTTGCCGACTCAGCAGAACAAATAAAACTGGGATACACAAGGCCGAAAGTAGAGGAACATGCATCTTGAAGGATTGGAAGTCTAGAAAAGTGATAGAAAGGGGCAAGGCTGTGGGAGCATTTTAAAAAAAGGTTGATATTTTTAAAACAGGATGCTGCTGACGCAGAAGCTAACATATACTAATGATGGTGAACAGTAGTTAGGGAGTTAGTACTAGCAACAGAGTTCTGGTTGACATCAGGTTTACACAGGGCAGAACATGGGAGTCTGGCAAGGGCATACAGGAAAAGTCCAGTTCAGAGGTAGCACAGGCATAGATGAAAGTTTCAACAACAATGAGTTGAAATTGGTGGGGTCACGTAACATGACAGTGGAAAAAGTGTGTTTTTAAGATCATGAGAGGGATACGTGGTGAAAGCTCATCTTGGGGCTATGATGGCATCAAAGTTGTGAGCAACTTCAGTCAACTGCAAGGTAGAGGATCATAGTTGGTGGCTCGGTATGGAGTTAGTGACGTGGTGAAAACAATGGCTTTAGTCTTCCCAGTATTTAGCTCAAGGAAATTCGTGCAGTACTAAATGTCAGAAAAGCAATTTAACTTATAGACAGAGAGGGATCAAAAGAAGTTTTACTGAGATATGCTGAAATGTTGTCAGGCTTGGACTGATAAGTACTAAATGTCAGGCAATGATCATCTCCAGTAAGAGAGAATCTAAACATTAATCTAACTGTTGCCACTGGAAATTCAGTGCCATTTCCATTGCTGAAATCCCCACTAACATCCTTCTGGGGGTTACATTGACCAGAAACTGAACTAGGCAAGCCATGTAAATACCATGGCTGCAAGAGAAGATCAAGCACTATGAATTCTGTTGCATGCAACTCATTTCTTGTCTCCTTAATGCCTGTACCTTATATACAAGCACAGATCAGCAATGTGATGGAACAATCTTAATTTTCTTGGATGAGGGCAGCTCCAACAACACTTGGAAGTCTGACATTATCCAAAATTGCATTATCTTCAACATCCATTCCCTTCATCACTGAAACAGTGACAGCAGTGCCCACAATCTACAAGATGCAATGGAATAGCTCACCATGGTTCATTTGACTGCACAGTCCAAACCTGCAACTTTTAGCACCTAGAAGGACATGGGTAGCAAGATGCATGAGAACACCACAGTCTGCAAGTTCCCCTCCCAGCCACACACCATCCTGACTTGGAACAGTATCACCGCTCCTTCAATGCCACTGCGTCAAAATCCCTGGAACTCCATTCCTAACAAACATTGTGGATGTCCCTACACCCAAAGGACTGTAGCACTTCAAGACGGCAGTGCATTATGACCAATTCCAATTAGAGATGGGCAATAAATGCTGGCCTAGCCAATGATGCTCACATTCTATGAACGAATAAAGTGCAGAAACAAACTGATGTTGCTGAAGGGAGCCATGTAGATGCAGTAGAAACCTTATTATCACCAGCAGTTCATAAAACAAAATGAAACTTGCAACAACACACAAAATGTAAAAAAATTTTCACGGTAGAGAAGGGATACATAACTAAATCTAGAAGTTCAATGTGCCACCACGATTTTATGTGCTAACTTCATTTAAGTGTCAGCTGGAAGCCAGTCAGTAACAATCTTGTGTCTGAATCAGAAGATTGTGGGTTCAAGTCTCACTCCTTGACTAAAGCATAAGAAAAATCTAGGCTGGCATTCTCGTGCAATACTGAGAGGGGGCTGCATTTTTGGGGGTCAAATCTTTTAGCTGAGATGCTAAACCCAAGGTCGCATCAGCTCTCTCAGCTGGACATGAGAGATCCAAGGGCACTACTTCGTAGGACAGCAGCAGTTATCCCCAGGGTCCTAATCAGTATTTATCACTCAATCAACATGAAAAAAATGATTATCTAATTATTATTACTGAATGTGGGAGGTTGCTGCACTTCCTATGACAGTGACTACGTTTCATAAATGCTTCATTGCTGCATAGTGATATGAGGAAGGCTTTATATTAATGCCAATCTCACATCATTCTTCCTTGTCCCAATCCACCATATTAAAATTCATGTGTGCTTTTCACACAAAAAAAGTTAGTCATTTTTCTGAGCTGACATCTCATTCAAAAGATGGCATCTTTATCAATGCAGCACTCCTTCAGTATTGTACTAAGGTGTTAATCCAAGTTATGTGCTCAGGTCTCTGCAGTAGGGTTTGAAGCTAACATCTGCCTCAGCCAAGAATGTTACCACTAAGCCATGGCTAATAAAATTGGGCAAGTTAGTTGCGAGATATTCCAAAACCGCTTGTCCTGTCCTTCACTAAATCAAATAAACTGGAGACAGGTGTGAAAAGAGATGATAATCAAGCTAATTCTACTTCAATATGATTAATAGGTTGGTCACAATGTTAGCCATTATAATTCTACTTAGTCACTCAAGGACATTGTTTGGGGGGCTGGGGGTGGTGGTGGTGGTGGTGGTTGGCAGGAAAACAAGAAACATGCCAGATGTTTATAACGTTTAACATAACATTCTGGACAAAAATGATTTCACATCAAAGATTCGTGAATAGTCAACATCCAAAATCAAATGAAACATATTATGTACATTAAGAAATTACAATTTATACATGACAATAGTGTGTGTAATGCTAAATTATAATGTGGAATTTAATCCAATTGCCACAAGAGGGTAATAGTTGCTCCTCCATTGCTCTGGCTTGCATCTAAGCCATACCAGCTGAAGCATGAGCACAGGATACACAATGCGCAGTGATATGATTTAGAAGAGGAATGATTTAAATGAAGACTTAAAATGATGTACTGAATATGTTTCTGGTTAAAAATATAGAACAGCTATTATAAGTATAAATGAGCAATAATACTGTGGTGCAGTTAGTCTCTCTTATTTAGAATCAGAGTTACATAGGAACAGAAACAGACCCTTCGGCTCAAATCATCCATACT
>NC_063340.1:50427959-50507806 GCF_021869965.1 Rhincodon typus | reverse complement strand
GAGTCAATATTGGACCTTACTGCCCATGAACTTAATTAGTGCAGCAGTTTGCAAAGTACCATTCATACCATCAAGAATGTAAACATCACAGACTAGTTCGCTGGTGTAATGCAAAGAATTCAGATGGCAGTCAACTTACTTCTGCTGCCAGTTTATGAAATCAATTTAGGTACATTGATTTGGAGAAACAATCTAACTGATCGTCTAGCTACATCATAATGCTGATTGAAAGACACAGTAGAATATGTACATACCTGGTTGGTAATGCGGCCACACCTCTGTAAATCATTTCCAGATGCCATAGCAATTGCTGTGGCAATGGCAGGTGGAGGACTGGTCTTCAGGCTGTTACAGGTACAAATCAACTGGGAGAATGCCTGCAGCATGTCAATCCTCAGTTTGACAAATTCACACTGAAAAGTCAGGGGGTTGGAAGGTGTGCTTGCAGCCTGGAAATAACGTTATATTTAACATAATTTAGTTATTATGCTCTCAAATTACTCAATAAGCTTTTTATGTTAAATCAAGTTTGCTTTACATTTTGTACAACTGCTTCAAGTAGGATGCTAAAACTAAATCAGATAGCAATGGTTTATTTTGGAGATGAAGGGATTTCACATTTCTCAAGATGCAGTCTGTTCAAGCCGTTTATGAAAACAAGGAATTTCTTAAAAAGACAGGAAAACTGAACATAGAACATAGAACAGTACAGCACCGTACAGACCCTTTGGCCCACGATGTTGTGCCGACCTATTATCCTACTAAGATAAAATTACTCTGCATACCCTACATTTTACTATCATCCATGTGCCTATCTAAGAGTCGCTTAAAAGTCTTTAAGTATCTGACTCCACTACCATTGTCGGCATCACATTCCACACGCCCACCATTCTCTGTGTAAAGAACCTACCTCTGACATCTCCCCATACCTTCCTCCAATCACCTTAAAATTATGCCCCCTCATAATAGTCATTTCTGCCCTATGAAAATGTCTCTGACTATCCACTCTATCTATGCCTCATCATCTTGTGCACCTCTATCAAGTCACCTCTCATTCTTCTTCGCTCCAATGAAAAAAGCCCTAGCTCCCTCAACCTTTCCTCATAAGACTTGCCCTCCCAGGCAGCATCCTGGTAAATCTCCTCTGCACCCTCTCTAAAGCTTCCTCATCTTTCCTATAATGAGGTAACCCGAACTGAACGCAATATTCCAAGTGTGGTCTAACCAGAGATTTATAGAGCTGCAGCATAACCTCATGGCTCTTAAACGCAATTCCCCTGCCAATGAAAGCCAACACACCATATGCCTTCTTTACAACCCTATGAACTTGGGTAGCAACTTTGAGGGATCTATGGACGTGGACCCCAAGATCCCTCTGTTCCTCCACACTGCCAAGAATCCTATTATTAACCCTGTATTCTGCATTCAAATTTGAACTTCCAAAATCAATCACCTCACACTTTTTTGGGTTGAATTCCATCTGCCACTTCTTTGCCCAGCTTTGCATCCTGTCAATGTCCCGTTGCAACCTACAAAAAGCCCTCGACACTGTCCACAACTCCACCAACCTTCGTGTCATCAGCAAACTTACTAACCCACTCTTCCATTTCCTCATCCAAGTCATTTATAAAGATTATAAAGAGCAGAGGTCCCAGAACAGATCCCTGTGGAACACCACTGGGCACCGAGCTCCAGGCTGAATACTTGCCATCTACCACCACCCTCTGTCTTCTATTGGACAGCCAGTTTTGTATCCAGACAGCCAAATTTCCCTGAATCCCATGCATCCTTACTTTCTGAATGAGCCTACCGTGGGGAACCTTATCAAACGCCTTGCTAAAGTCCAGGTACACCACATAGCCACTGTTCTGCCTTCATCAATGTGTTTTGTCACATCTTCAAAGAATTCAATAAGGCTTGTGAGGCATGACCTGCCCCTCACAAAGCCATGCTGACTATTTCTAATCAAACTGTGCTTTTCCAAATAATCATAAATACTATCTCCCAGAATCCTCTCCAAAAATTTGCCCACCACAGAAGTAAGACTGATCAGTCTGTAATTCCCAGGATTATCCCTATTCCCTTTCTCGAACAAGGGAATGATGTTTGCCACCCTCCAATCATCTGGTACTACTCCAGTGGACAGTGAGGACGCAAAGATCATCGCCAAAGGGGCAGCAATCTCTTCCCTCGCTTCCTGTAGTAACCCTGGGTATATCCCATTTGGCCCAGGGGATTTACCTATCCTCGTTTTTCAAAATTTCTAGCACATCCTCCTTTCTAACATCAACCTGTTTGAGCATATCTGCCTGTTTCATGCTGTCCTCACAAACGTCAAGGTCCCTCTCACTGGTGACTACCGAAGCAAAGTATTCATTAAGGACCTCCCCTACCTCCTCTGACTCCACGCACAAGTTCCCTCCACTACCCCTGATTGGCCCTACCCTCACTCTGGCCATCCTCTTGTTCCTCACATAAGCGTAGAAAGCCTTGGGGTTTTCCTTGATCCTTCCCACCAAGGCTTTTTCATACCCCCTTCCAGCTCTACTAAGTAGCAGTCAGGCTAGTTAAACTGAAAACAATGAGGAGTCTCACTCGTGCAGAAGTCAGAAACACTGGGAATAAGTTAGATGCCTTATTTGTCTTGTCACATGTTTCTTTATTTGAACTATAGCAAGTAGATAAGTCAGATAGATTGAAGTCAGAAACTTCAGTCTGTATAATTATCTTTACATTCATTTGATGTTAAATTAAGTAGCAAAATGATTCATATCTGACCATTAGTCAATCCATTTTGACAGAATGAAATGCAAAAGGCAGGAATATCTGGTTCACCCCACAAGGGGACATTATTGATATGTCATGCGAGTAGAAAGAAGGCAGCCAGAGTTAACTCCTCAAAAGAAAAGATGCTTAGTAGAGCAACTAACCTCATTGAACCCAAGCAGATACCAACACCAAGTCAAAATTTCAAACAATCATCATTCACAACTTACAAATGGAAGGATGTTTGAAAGATTGACAGATTCTCTACTGCCTTTCCGGCTTCCCTCAGTATTCTAGGACTCATGGCATTAGAGCATTTTGTTTCAACTGATTTTTCAGCATCACTTCCACTAACCTAAAATCCTATGTCAGAGCAAACCCATCAAAAGAAAGATAACTCTACATAAATTGCATTGCACTTAAACTAGTTTTCCTGCATGATAAGTGACGTTTAGTTTAGATTGCTTTTCTGAAAAGAAGTACACTAGTGAATAAATTTCTGCAGGGTATTATATGGCCTAATATATCTTGCCTTCAAATTGAACAACCAACATAGGACACATCTGCCAAAAGCAATGCCTTCAGAAGAGTGGATAAAACAGTTGTCAACCACCTATTCTGTAACAAAATAAATCTAAACAAGTTGGATTGCTGCTAAAGCAAATTCACAATTGACATATTCATTCTGATTGGAACTTACCGTCAATGAAGCTATGCCCCTCTGGTAATATTTTAAAGCTTCAGCAATACAGGCCAGTGCAACACTAGATTCACTGTCCTGTAGGCCAGCCAGACATTGCTCTGCTCTCGAGAATTCCTTCAAACTGTTTATCCAGAAGTAAAAATGTTCAGATGCCACCTGTGTCAACAAGCCATGGTAAAGATCTCCAGCCATATCATGGTTTCCCTGAAAATACCAGAAAAGAGAAATATCAGTTGAAACAAATATCTGCACAATGGTGATATTTCAATACATAAGCATGGAATGGCTTGAAGGGATTTTCACTGATGTTTTACTTCCCATCTTCAGTGTGATTATACAAAACACATGCCCGCCATGCACATGCAGATATCGCCAGTGACTTCCCCTGACCGTGACAGGAAGGACTGCAGGAAGTGACTGTGCCTTACCACATTCTGTGCACCACTGACAAGGGTTTGGGGAAGCCAGAGGAACAAAAGCCAGCAGGGGGTCTGGCTGACATGAACCACGCAACCATGGGTTACACTGTAAGTCTTTACTGCTTTCTGAAGTGGCTTAACAATGCCTCTTATTGCAGAACAATTGCTATATCATACAATTCCTCTATATCATATAAAGTACAAAGGAATGCTTATTGGTCATGATAACATGTGCATGACATACTTAACAAAGTAAACAAATATATGGTGTCTCTGCAGAGAGCATTTAAGATGCCACCTGATTGTCCCTACAATTTCAATTCTAGTACTAACAAACATTGAATCTAAACATAAATATTTCTTGCTCTAACAACTTGCTGAAAAGACAGTGAACAGGTAGGGACAAAGGTATAAATCAGAGACTTTCAAATCAAAGCAAAATACTTTGGACGCTGGAGATCTGAAATAAAAAAGCATAAAAAAGAGAAACTCATCAGGTGTGGGAGCATCTGAGAGGAGAAAGAGAAACAGAATTAACATCCCAGGACCGATGAGGTTTTTATTTTAATTCACTCATAGGACATGCATGTCACTGGTTAGATCAGCATTTATTACACATCCCTAATTGCTCTCCGGAAGATATTGGTGAGCTGCCTTCTTGAATCGCTGCAATCCATTTGATGTAGGCACATCCACAATGCCATTAAGGGAGGAAGTTCCAGGATTTTGACCATGTCTTCAGAACTCAGTAGAACTTTCAATGGAAAACTACCGAGACTAACTTGTTCCTTTGAGAACCAGAAAGCTGGTCATTGCAAATCTAAATTATCTGATTAGGTAGAAAAAAACCAAAAAAAACCATCTGTTTGATCAGACTCCAAGTCCAGGCTCTCCAATCAGATACTCACATTCCTTTTTAATGTCGAAAATGTTAATTATTTTTGTTCTGCCAGGAATTTCTTTTTGGAGTGTGGGGAGCAGATGGTGAGGGGAGGAAAGATGGAACACTTTAAAACTAGAATATAATTAAATTATTCAGGGCTTTCAGCGTGACACTGTTGCACTACTTTGTATCTGCCGCTAGAGGCTGCAAATAAACTGTCAATAAGCAATTACTACCAAATTACAGTCATCACAATGAAGAGTACATGAATGACATGTTAATTACACTTTATTCTGAGAGCTTGTAGGGTTGGAAACAAAAACAGAATATCAAATCACCCCAAAAACCCATGTACTATACTGACAATACACTAAGTTATAAATGTCCAATTTTTAACTAACATCTCTAAAATGGTTTTCATAATATGCATTAACTACTTCTACTTCAACATCATCTTTCTGTGCTATCCCTGTATCCTCTTTGTTTTTAATATGTAAAAGTCTACTGATCTGTTTTGAACATATTCGATGATTAAGACTCCAAGACCCTCTGCAGCAGAGAATCCCTCTTAGTGACAAAATTCCCCTCATTTTAGTCCTAAATGGCCTGCCCCTCATTCTGAAACTGTTCCCTGGTTCAAGACTGGCAAAGAACCAGTCCCAAGATTGCCACAATAGGGGAATGCAATGTGTATATCTTTTGCAGTAAGGAAACCAAAATGGCAGAAAATACTCCAAGTGTGGTCACACCAAGGTACTATATAATTGCAGGAAGACTTCCTTACTCCAACTGTGTTAAATGATGTTTAGCAGTGCCACGCCACATCTTAGATAAAAGCAAAAATCAATTAACTGCTTTTGAAGTTATATCTCCATATACATCCATGTTGTAGCCAAAGACAAACAAATGGTAAAGGAAATGAATAACCAGTTAACTTGTATTGGTGTCATTGGCTAGGATGCCAAAGATCCTATGCCATGATACATTCAGGGAGGGTGAAGGTAGCTTGGGGGAGACCAAAACTAGAGGGCAAAGGTTTATAGTGGGAGGAAAGATTTAAAAAGGACCTCATGGGTAACTTTTTCACCCTGAGGGTGCTGCATGTACGGAACGAGCTGCCAGAAGTTATGCGAGAGGCAGGTACAATTACAACATTTAAAAGGTATCTGGATGGGTAAATGAATAGGAAGGGTTGAGAGAGATACAGGCCAAATGCTGGCAAATGGGATTAGATCAGATTGGGATGTCTGGTCGGCGCACATGGGTTGCACCCTAAGGGTCTGTTTCCGTGCTGTATGACTTTATGACTCAAGACTTGACTTACATCACCACTTAATGATGACTTTCAATTACATAGCAGTTTCACAGTACAGAAAAGCCCAATGCATGGTAAAAGGAAAGAAAATACAAAATAGAAATAGATTGATGCCTGAGCAAAGAGATTAGGATGAGAGACATCTTTAGTTGAAAAGCTCTGCTCTGAGGAAATTTCTAAGAGCAGAAGAAAGGAAATTCGCTGCAATGTTTCAGAGAATAGAATTAGAAGAAGATTCTGTCAGTGGTGGGAGAAGGGAGGAGCGATGCACAAAAAGCCAACATCAGAAAGGGAAAAAGGATGAAAATTGCAGAAATTTAGCATGGGACAAAGCCAAGAAAGAATAAGAAATAAGGATGAGTAAAGGTGGAAGCAGGTAATATTGCATGGATGAAAATCAAAAGTCTTAATGAATGATATAAAGGCAGGATATGAAGCTGAGAACAGAGTGCCAAAATTTCAGCCTCCTTCAGCTTGGATGAATGGCAAGGGAGGTAGTCAGAGTCAGCGGCAAGAAAGCAGAGTTTGTGGTAAAGACTGAAAAACAATAAGCTTTGGTCTTCCTAATATTCAGTTAGGAATAAAAATAATCCATTCAGCCCCTTGAGCCTTTTCCACCATTAAATGAGGTCATAGATGCTAACTCTAATTGGTCACCTTCACTTCAGAGATCTTAACATCTTGGCTCACCAAAATCTCAAATTTATAACTGAACTTGCATCTACTGGTCTCTGAAGAGTTCCACACACTATCACCCTTCTTGCTTGAATGATTTGGCCATGATTTTAAGGTTGCTGCTGCTTGTCTAAGTTCCCCAACAGTTGAAAAAGCTCCTCACTGCATACCTCACTGATTTGTTTCAAAATCTGAAAATGCTTAAGCAACACTTATCTATATTGAACTCCAACTGCAAGTTTTCAGATCATTTTTACAAATTTGTGTTGACTCTCTGATAAGTTCAAATTTCTTCAAATGTGCAATCACTGTCCTTTTTTATATATTCCAATAACTTCCTCATAACAGATGCCAGATGATCAAATCAACAATGTTGTGGCTTTCTCGCTTATTCCTTAAATAATGGAACTTTAATATTTTCCAAAATTAAAGAATAATTCCTGGACTCACAGCAGTTTGGAAAATTTGTTAACTGTTTCCTTTAAAATCCAGGGATAGAAGCTAGCTGGTCCTGGTAATTTGCCAATCTTTAAATTCTTTAATAATTATTACTGTTTTCTTTCAATTGCAATCTTTATTGTGGTTGATTGGCTCGCCGAGCTGGTTTGTTGTTCCGCAGACGTTTCATTACCCTGCTGGGTAACATCATCAGTGCAATCTCTGACGAAGCACTGTTATGTTTTCCCGGCTGTCATTTACACTCTAGTGTCCATTGAACCGGATTACCTCACTTCCGGTTTTCCGTTGCCATGGAGTTATGTGGGATCTACAGGCTGCACTGTAGACCCAAGCTACAAATCTACTCGAAAATCCAATTCTTATTTATTATTTATTCCCTAGAAAGTCAAATAAAATGTCCTATTTTCTCTACCATGAAGGGAAAAGTAGGAAGAGAGAGAAAGTAAATTACGAATGGCAAACTAGCAAGGAATATTAAAAAACTGACAAAAAGAGCTTTTTCAAATATATGAAAAAAAGGAAGAGAGAGGTCAAAGTAAAGATAGGGCCCTTAGAAAAAGGATCTGGGGAGACAGTTATGAAGATCAAGGAAAATGGCAGAGGAGTTAAACAGATATTTTTCATCAGTCCTTACGGTGGAAGATACTTTGAACATCCCACGAATACTAAAGAATACAGGGGAGGAATTGAGTACCCACGCCATCACTACAAAAAGAGTATTTGACAAACTAATGGAAGCTCAAGGCCTGGCCCTGATGGCTTGCATCCTAGGATCCTAAAACAGGTAGTGACAGCGATAGTAGATGCATTGGTTGAATCTTTCCAAAAATCTTTGGATTCTGGAGAAGTACCAGAGGATATCTAATGCTAACTACCAATGTGACACCCCTTTTTAAAAAGGGAGACAAAAATCAGTTAAGTATAGGCCAATTAGCCTAACATTTATCACTGGACAAGTACCGGAATCAATCATTAAGGAAGTAACAGCAGAACATTAGGAAAATCATAATCAAGCATAGTCAATATGGCTTCATGAAAGAGAAATCATGTATGACTAATTTATTAGAGTTTTGGGGGAAGTCTCAACCAAAGTGGATGGAGAGGAACCAGAAGATGTGTTATATTTGGACTTCCAGGAGAATTTTGATAAGATATCTCAAAGAGGTTAAGTCATAAGAGCCCACAGTGTTGGAAGTAGTATATTGGCAAGAGTAAGAGAATTGTTTATTGGTCAGGCAAGAGCAAATGAGGATAAAGGTTCTTTTACAGGTTGGTGACCTGTTACCAGTGGGATTCCACAGGGGTCAGTGTTGGGACTGCATTTGTTTACACTTTATACTACTGACTTGGAAGTAGAAAGTAGCTAAATATGCAGATGACACAAAAATAAGTGGATAGGCAGGTTGTGACAGGGATACAAACAGCTGAAAAAAGAGGTATTGATCGGTTAAGTAGGTGGTCAAAACGTTGGAAAATGGAGTATAATGTTCGAAGGAAGAACAGAACAACAAAGAATTATTTAAATAGAAAAAAAAACTACAGAAAGCTGCAACACAAAGGATCTTGGGGGTACTTGAGCATGAAACACAGAGGGCTAATACACAGATGCAGCAGGTAATCATGAAGGCTAATGGAATGTTGACCCTCATTTCAAGAAGATTGGAATACAGGACTAGAGAAGTCTTACTGTGACTGTACAAGGTGCTGGAGAGACCACATCTGGAGTACTATGCGTACTTTTGGTTCACTTACTTAAGTCAAGATATTAGTTCACAGGAGGTGGATTAGAGAAGATTCACTCAGATGATTCTCAGTACGGAATGACTGCCTAATGAGCAAGGACTAAACAAGCTAGGGATCTACTCATCGGAATTTAGAAGAATGAGAGATGATCTCAATGAAACATACAGAACTCTTAACGGGCTTGACAGGGTAAATGCTGAGAGGATGTTTTCCTTCATGGGAGAGTCTAGGTCCAGAGGGCATACACTCAGAATTAAGGGGTGCCAATTTAAGACGGAGATGAGAAGGAATTTCTTCTCTCAGAGGGTTGAGTATCTTTGGAACTCCTTGCCACGAGGGCTGTGGGGCAGAGACCTTGTGTATTTTTAAGGCTGAGATAGATAGATTTCTAATCAGTAGGAGAATCAAAGGTTGTGGAGAAAGGGCAGGAAAGCAGATGAAAAGAGTGTTGGATCAGTCATGATCCTACTGAATTGCGTACCAGGCTCAAGGGGCTAAATGGCTTACTCTTGTTCCTATTTCTTACTGTCATATAGGAAGTTGATACCTTTGATGCACACCATGACATGATGGTGGGCAGTCACAATAAATGACCTTATAGTTGAACAATGTGCCAAAAGTGGCAAAATGCAGAATCAAAGGAAAACTTGCTGGCAGAATGAAAATATTCAAGGAGGTGTTCAATGGAACTACAGAATGGCAGAAAGGTGTTATAGGCTATTGGAGAACAGTTTAGTTGAACTTGTGGAATGCTGCAGGGATGATGTTGAGGGTATAATGAGGGATAATGTACTTTGGATGCAGTCCAGAAGATGAAATTTGTGATTTTGGTCAGGGTAATCATGGTGCTACCAACAGGCAGAAACAAGACAAAGAAATTCAAATAGTGAATTGCAAGAGTTTAAACACGCAACCATGAAATAATACATTCAAGTAACTCAAAGAGGAAAGGGAGATTAAGGATGGGCCATTATAAGGATTCATGTCTTGCTCCTGTCATTGCCTTCACATTCATCATTTAACTGCACCTTCCCGGCCCAATGGGATAACGGGATGCTATCTGGGCCTGGAAGAGTTGAAGGGTAATGGAGGAAATTTTGAAATATGTAGGAATTGCATTCAAGCAAGGGGACACATAAAGATTACCTGATTCATCCTTACCTGTTTGAACATAGCAGGAAATATCCTCAATGACCGAAAATCCTCTAGCCCTTCTATCTTTCACGAACCCATTGGCACGGTCCCAAGAACAACGCAGGAGTTCTTTGACCAGCACAGAACAATGAGCAGTGGGAAACCCTCACAAAGAAAGTAAGCGTACTCCAACATCCAAGTTACTTTTAGAAGAGACAGATGCTCCTCACAAAGCTCATATTTTTGCATGTTAGCAATACTTGTTTAAATTTTAGTTATAAATCATTCACAAAATATGTTGAAAAAAATACTTACCATTCTAGATGCCTGCCGAGCAATTCTGTAAACTGTCCAGCCATTGGCTACATTTTCCAGTTGCTGTTTTATGACACTTTTGACTTCAGAAGACAAAGTTTTTTGATTGGCTACAAAAATGACAGCAGCCAATGCTACCTGGCAGGGAAAGAAGAAACTATATTAATCAAAAAGCTGTGAAGGTATTTAAGATACAAAGCAACAACTTACATTTATAAAGTGCCTTTAAATGTTGTAGAACATCCCAAGGCTCTTCACAGGACTATAATTAAACATAATTTTATCCAAAAGATGAGTCTGATCAAAAGCTGAAATGACAAGTTAAATTAGTTTTGATGTTACTTTCACTAAAATAAAAACTCCCGAGGGTGTAGCACAATATAGCTATTTCTTGAGAAAATAATTACATCTAAAAACCATTTTTATTTTGGAGTGACACCATGCAGGAAAACCAACCTTGAAGGCAAATCACAAATATTCTTTGGTAATGAAAAAATTTATCAAATTAAATGAGTTTCATACCAAAGGGTTACGTGTCACTTTTCCAAGGAATATAGATTGACGCTCACTAAAAATACAATTTTACTTCTGTCACTATTTTAAAATAATGATGATAACTCTTAACGTAATCTTGAATACCTTAAAACACAGATTTTATTGGTTTGTTCACTAAAGGTAAAATTCAGATCATTGAAGACAGTCAACCGTACTCATTAGCAAGTAAGCTCCTACATAAATGGGAAAAATGCTCTATTAGGAAATCATATTTTATTAGACCTATATTTCTTTGAAAACTAAGTGCATAAATAAAAAGAAATATAAGAATCATTAAAATGTTAATGGTCGGATTCATACAGATACTTTTGGACAGCCAGCACAATGGCTCACTGGCTTCTTTTCTGTGCCATGAAGCTCTAAGGATCTCTTCTGTGATTCTGCTCATCACTAGTTAAGAAACCAGTTGACTAGTTTCTTATACGAAATCAGTAGCACCAGACAATTTTATTTTTCCCTTTTAATCAAATGTACATTTTTTAATCAAATTAATCTAAACATTTGTTTTACCAGAAGTTCTTGTTGTTTGTCTGTCGATGAAGATCCAATCATTTTATACAATTCCATCAGTTCTCCTAGCATCCCTTCTCCCAAGACAGGCAACTGCATTGCTATAGCTGCAAGGCTATGACACATTGGAATACGAGCAGTGTCCTGTGCATTATGTAGTTGGGTCAGCAGAGATTCAACCACAGGCTGGCTCAGGTGAGGGCGACTATGTGTCAGCTTTACCATGCAAGTAAATGCAGTCTGTACAAAGGGGAAAAAGACACCAGATAAGTATCAACGAAGGCATCAAAGGTACAGCTGCTAAGGCTTCAACATCATAAAGAGCCAGACTTTACAGAATAATCAGAAAAAAAATCACAGCAAAGAAATTAATGTTATCCCTGTCAACCTCATGTCTTGCCAGAGTTAATACATCAAAGTGCAAAATTTAACCAACATATCTGTTTATGCAGCATCATAAAGTCAGGTCTCCCACCACACAAATGGCATGTGCCCACTGATCCCACAATGTTAGACCTTCCATTTCACCATGCCCTCTCTTCCCATCATAACATATGGTCTTCTCCAATGAACTGTGATTGTCAACATCCCTCAAACCATCACCACACACCCTTCCAATTTCCAGGAGGCCCTTCCAGTCCTCTGGCTCCAGATTCCCACTGATGCAGGATTTCTCTTTTGTAACTGTGCAGAAAATAGATCCAAAATGAGACAGTGCTGCTAATTTTAGTAACGTCCATGTCCCTAATGCACCATTCCAATCTCCCCATCATATGGAACTTTAAGTAATCAGTGTTCCGCTGTTTACTGAGGATACTCCATTGACAGGTACTATAAGGCCTCACTGATTATTAACCTTTAGATTAACTTCCAGCTCTTTCAGTCTGATTATCCATTTTTGGATCTATCTTCTAATCTAAGCAATCTATCTGACTTCCTTTATAGTTGCTTCACTATTGTACCTCACCAATCTGTAGTAACCAACATACCAGTTATACTAACATCAAAACCGGGTCACTGCAATCTGGAGCTACAATTCCTGACCAACCAGCTGGACCCTGCCCTGCACAAGCCTTCGATTTGGCTATCAATTAGTGCTCCCAAGACCCTGGGATTGAAACTACCAGTTCTCAGGCTTAGCTCCCTGCTAACTGAGTAGAAACCATGCATGAGACAGACGTCCGGACACAATGCAAACCCTGCCCATCTATTAATGCAAACGTTAAATGAGGGTCAACACTTACATGACACACGTTTCATCAACAGTACTGGACTAAAAGCTGTTTTACAAAACTTTCAGGGGCTTATACAACTGCTGTAAATATTGATAATTCTTAAATTTGACCTATTTTTATATCAATTGGGAGTTTCATAGAATCATAGAATCCCTACAGTGTGGAAACAGGCCCTTCAGCCCAACAAGTCCACACCAACCCTCAAAACATCCCACCCAGATCCATTCCCCTGTAAGCGACCTAATCTACACATCCCTGAACACTATGGGCAATTTAGCATGGCCAATCCACCTAGCCTGCACATCTTTGGACTGTGGGAGGAAACCGGAGCACCCGGAGGAAACCCACGCTGACAGGAGGAGAATGTGCAAACTCCACACAGTCACCCGAGGGTGGAATCGAATCTGGGTCCCTGGTGCTGTGAGGCAGCAATGCTAACCACTGAGCCACCGTGCAGCCCCTCCAGTTTGGAGGGTGGGAAGAGGGAAGGATGTATTTTACTATTGCCATCATGACATATGGTCTTCTCCAACAAACTGTGATTGTCAATATCCCTCAAACCACCACCACCCCGCCCTTCCAATTTCCAGGAGGCCCTTCCAGGAGTTTGGGAAGAGGGAAGGCTGTATTTTACTACTGCCTCTTGGTCTCCCTGCTGGTCTTCAACTCTTTCCTTGTATTGCACGTCCTAGCCCAAAGTAAGCACTGACCTCATGTTCCCTCTATGACTGAATGTCTCTATTCACCACCTCAATCCAGGAAGGTTCCAATTTCTCTGGTCCTAACTCCTAGTCACTGGCTCCTCTGAGATTCTACCTGTTCACTTCTACCAGTCCTGGCCTCTTTATTCTTTCCTTCCTCGCCACTTTACTTATAAACTTGAGGATACTGCTTCACAATTAAATACCTTGTTCCCTCGAAGAAAGTGGCAGTTACAACCAAATGACAATTAGTCCTTGAAATGTTACGTTAGACTTCAGGTTTCTGTAGGGGGTTTCAGGAAAATAAGGATAGAAAAGACAGTGGGAAGGAAGTTAAGAGAAGAAAAACAGGGTGGGGAAAACAGGAATAAAAGCAGAGAAGGATGGACTGAAAAAGTAGAAGACAAAAGACAGAGGGGAACCAAAAGAAAACAGAGTGAAAATAAGTGGAGACACTGAGTTATGCAAAGTGATTTATATTTTTACGTTCATTAGGTAAACTAGTATATATAGAACAGATGTTTACAGTGTGTGATGTAAACGTGTCTGCACTTGAACTTCATAAATGCAGCAAAAAAGTAATGTATTTGCAAATTCAGAGCAATTCATTATCTTAATGACATTAAATCTCAATGCAATGATGATCTTTTGAGCTCTGCAACATTGTTGAAACAAATACCTATTTCAAAATGACTAGAAGGGGGAGGTGTACAATGATGTTTATAAATTCATCACAACACTGATCTCTTAATCTTACATAAATTACAATGGCAAGCATAGTCAGACAGAGCAGGAAAGACAACAGGAAGACTAGGAGTGCCTTCCCCAAGACAATTTTGTATTCTCTTTGATAGTCATGCTGTGGGACTGAGAGCAAGTTGCCAACTCATTCAGCTATAAGTAGTGGATGCGTGACAGCAAAATTACAAAAAAAGGTTTGTATCACAATCAGTGAAGGATGGGTCATGATTGGAGGTTCATATTTATAGTTCATAAAGCGGAAACACTTACTAACACTGTTTTGATGGTATATTCCAGTCTATTATCAAATTTAATTCTTACAGCTTCTCTTTCACGCTACTTTCCTGTCCATTGTTATTTCTCTTTCACATTTTAATAGGATCAGACAATTGTTCAGCACAGATGAGAGATCACTTGACCAGTTCCTCTTGCACCAGCTCATAGAAAGAGTTGCTCCATTTAATCCCACACCTCAGCCTTATCCCCATAACTGTGCACATGCAAATACATTGGATGTTGTAAATCTGGAATAAAAACTGAAAATGCTGGAAATATTCAGGAGGGCTAGCAGCATCTGTAGACACAGAAATAGAGTTATCACTTCAGGTCTGTGACTTTTCACTAAAATGGGGAAAAATCAGATTCATAATAGGTTTTCAATATAGCGTGGGGAGAACGACAAAACGGAAGGCCTGCAGGAGGCTGGAGCAGGGATTATTACATGACAAACATTTCCAAGTTCAAGGTTAAAGGGAGCAGTAAATGTAAATGTCAAAAAACAAAGGGTGTCCAGAAGTGGTGTGAACAGCTTGATGGAACATGTGAAGTATGAGCAGGAGCAAGCCATTTGGCCCATCAAGCCTGCTCTGCCATTCAACAGGACTATGGATGACCTGACTGGCCTCAATTCCAATTTCTCACTTGACCCCCATAAACCTCTACCTTTATAGACCAAAAATCTGTATAACACAACGTGGAATATATTCAAGGATCCAGTCTGCACTAGATTCTGGGGTACAAAATTCCAAAGATTAATTTTCCCTCATCTCTATCCCAGATGGAGAGCCCTTTTCTCCTCCTAATTCTAGACCTCCCAGAAGCATTCTCTCAGCGTCCACACTGTCAAGCACAACATGCCCCACAAGAATTTTAAATGTTTCAATGGATCACTTCCTGCTTCTCAAATCTATTGATCATATGACTAAGCTTTCCTTAGATCCCATCCCCGGGAACCTTCTCCGAACCATCTCCAATGCAACTATATCCCTCTGAAAGATGATAACTGCCATTTGAATGTAAAGTAGAGGAAGAAAGAAAAGGAACAAAATTAAATGTGTCATTTACAATTGTTCAATTCAATGTTGAGCTCAGAAAGCTGTAACATGCCCAAATGAAAAGTGAGGGACTATACCGTCAGCTTGTGAAAGAACACTGTAGCAGAAAAGTCAAAGTGGGACCAATGTGAAGAATTAAAATGACATTTGACTGGAAGCTCAAGTTTACAGTCTGAATGGAAGTGTTCCTAAATAGTTACTCAGGCCCTGATGTAAATTAGATCACATCATTAGCTACAAATATACCATGCCAAATTAAAGAAAAAGGAACAAATCTCTTTCACTCAGAAAGTGTATCAGAAGCCTTGGACAAAATGAAGGGCACAGGTAAAAGGGCAAATGTTGCATTGCCCAAGCTTGCATGGCAAAAAAAAGTTGGAGGTGGTATGCCTCCAGAAAAAGGGATGGGAGAGGAGACCAGAGCAGAATTGGAGCAACATACTGACCATATATCCCACAAAAGCAGGCATAGTTGGGATCCATGTGATACCTCAAGGAACACCTTTTATTTAGAGCAAGCTCAAGGAAATAAAGTTGTTGCTCAATGTAAAAATAAGTTCAGTTAGCCAGAGGAGGATAATAGTAGATAGGGATTGTCTCTTCACTCAAGGAAGAAGTGGAGAGCTGTCAGACCATTCTGATGGGGACAGAGGGACTGGAGGTCCATTGTGAAAAGGAGACAGTAAGGTCCTGTAAATTGTCAAAGGTCACTGATGGAGTAAGGGAAGGAAAACAAACAGTAAGACTTGAGATAAAAAAACAAAATCAGCTCAATGGGGCAGAAAAAAAAGTGGATTGACCAAGGCAGTGCTATTTGTATTTTGGGAAGGTGCTGAAAGCAGGCTCTTCAGTCTTCCACCTCAGCCTCCCAATACCAAATTATTTGTATGTCCCGTTACAACTTGCTTTGGCCTTTCATGATGAAACATTCTGTCATTTAACCTTTTCGGTGTCCCTGTCATAACACAGGCCTTATACTATGGTTTCTTCCCAATCTCCTACTCTCAACTGTTCAAAACTACTAAACTTCAGAGAAGTCACAAACCTAAAATGTTAACTTTGTTTCTCACTCACAGATATTACCAGACCTGAGTACTGCTAGCATTTTCTGTTTATATTTCTCTTCAGGTAAATGTTAAATTGCCATTTGAAAGTTCCTACTGAATATGATATGACCATTCTATTAGCTTGTGCTTTCCAGATTTCAGCAACCCTCTGCGAGACAAACATTCTCCTAATGTGCCACCTAGCTTTAAAGTAATGTGAGATGGAGCAATGACTTCTGATTACTGACATACTTGCCAGAGGAAACTAACTATTTTGACTTTGAACATGCTTTCCACCCACTAAATTATTCTTATGCAATGATTCAGTTGTGATCGAAGCAGGCATAAAATATTGTCAGTGACCAGGCTTGAATCAGGGTTCAACACGAAGCAATTCTCTTTCTACACCTTGCAGTTGAACTACTTTAGTGAAACTGCACTTCAAATAAAACATATCAGGAATTTTCCTACAAGGGAGGGTCAAAAACTACTCAACCTGAAAAATAAAAATCAAAATTGCAGCATTCCAAGATTATGGCACACAATGTGCTCTCTCAGCCACAAGTGACACATTCTGTTCACGAGGAGAAAAGAGATGCCCATCCTCCATTGAAAGATGCCACACTGTAAACTGACTGAAAAAGGACTAATTAATCAATGCCAGTGTGCTTAACAGGAATATACCGCAGAACTCTAACATGCACCCTAAACAGTACTGATCTCAGAAAAGGTGTATTACAAGAAACAAAAAAAAAATTGGTTTTAGTTCTTCCTTTTTGGCTGCAAATTCAAGCTGAGAGCAAAGACTGCAGCAACACCCTGGGGCATGGCAAAATATAAACATTCCAAGGTAAAAGGGTTTAATGCATTTTACACATTCATTAGCAGATTTTATTCCTCACCTTTAAAGCGTTCTGTGCTCCTACACCATTTTCCTGGCTACAAAGAACTAACAGAGACTCCAGTGCAAATACTGCATCTTGTTCCAAAGATAAAAGATCTGCAAGCAGCAAAAATGATTAAAATGAAATGACTGGAGTGGTCGTTAGATATTATATTACATCCAATGATAAGTGGTAAACAGACAGCAAAATGTTGGAGTTTGGGAAATTGCAAAGGTCTAGTGCTAAAGTGGCTTTGCAATTTCTCTTTTTTTGAAATTGGGCTTTTGCCACAAGCAAAACAGTTCTTAACCTCAGCAAATTCAAGTCAATTTCTGCCTAGACAAGTCAAAGTCATTGTTACAGTGTCTATTGATGCACAAAGGATCGAACCTCACCCTTTATTTTGCCATTTGGAGTAGCATGCTTACTGTGATGGGTGGTAGTGAAACAATAAATTGCAATGTTGACAGGTTGCAGAACAGCAGAAATGATGAGAAATTACCACCATGGCCGGTCAATCTTATTTAATTTATTAATACAGGTATTTCTGTTGTTAACGCGTGTTTTGCTGAAGCAAATTGGCTGTAATGCGATTGATGAATTGTGAACTCTGCTTGCATAACGCAAACTTTCTACTGTACAGAATAGCGATTTCCTACAGCAAATTCCCTATAATGCGATTTTCTATGGGATTTCCTATAGTGCAATTTTCTATAGTGCGAGGTCGCACAAGGACACAGTTATCGCGTTATAGGAGAAATACCTTTATTCAAAATAACGGGTAACACAAATGGAGATTCACATGCTTTTGCGGCCAATTTTCTTAAGCAAATGTATAATGCATGACTTCAGTTTATCAATAACTTTTTGTGGAAAAACAAAAACTACTAGAATTTTTGCTATATACATGAATAAAGGTGTGCTCTGTGCAACAAAACATAACTTGTATTTATAGTTTCAACAAAAAAGAACACAGAACAAGAAAAGCTATAACATGTAACATTGAACTATTGGTGATCAGAATATAGATTATCAGTTGATATATGCGATCCAGATAGCAACACATTTGGTTATCATTTAAAACAGAACAGGTTTGACTTATTGACTAGTTTTCGTTTTAAAATCTCTAATGATCACAATAAGGCTCATTTCCCAGTCCTGAAACTGGAGGACTACATGAAGTTTTTGCACTCCCAACCTTTTTTAAAGGAAGGGTATTAGATATTATATAGAAATATTACCTCTGTGTTGCTAAAGATACATACCAAATTCAAGTGTTACCCCAAAAAATTTGAAACCAGGTCCCAACGATAAAAAGATGAAAGTCAAACTCACGTACTCCTACCCTCATATGCATTGTAATAATCAATTCTTGCCAAACACAATTTACAATATTGTCAATTATGTCAATGGAAGTACAAGCTTTTATCACCTTATTTCTTGAGTCAGCTACATCATGTTTGTATATTTGCCCGTGTTCGCTGGTCTCCAAAACACCAAAAGACAACATAACTCTATATGAACATTTCTGGTGTCCATCAAGCTACTGACCAATTTTCTTCCCTTTCACTGGTAGTGATTTAAGTGTGTTTTGTTCCTTTCTGATATACGATTGCCTACTATCATTATCCATAGGTCATTCTGGGCAAATCTTCAAAATTTTAAAGCTACCCCAAAATCAAACATGCAGACGGACAAACAGTTAGTGTCTCAATGATTCTATACCCAAACTGCTATACTGTAAAAAAAAAAGTGAATTTTATAACAGCATGAAAGAGAGTTTGGAAAAAAAAACTACCTATAAGCTCTTCTGTCTCATCTTTCCTTTTCTCCAATTATTGGTTCTCCTCATCCCTCACTACACAGATAATTCCTGAATATAATCAAGTTAGGTTCAATACTATCCCTGACAGTGGAATAACCATCCAAGACATCTGACAAAGCAGCTGAGATCCTATCAACTAAGCCAAATCATAACCTTTCAGAAGTCATATCACAGAACCAAGGCCGAGATTGAGGCCATTCCCCTCAGTCTTAAATGTGATTATAGTGTCTTATGCTCAGTTTGATGGTGCTGTCACCACTGCCTTCAATCCAGCTGTCTTTGCATGCTTATATCTGGGTTTTTTATTGTCTCCAATTTAGGCCTACACCCAACTCTACCCTTTGTTCACTCATATCCTTTCATCCATTCCTCCTTTAAATAAAAAATAATGATTTGAAAGTATTTTAACGAAGAAATCAAAATCGATAATGTTAACAGGCAAGTGCATGCTCACTTGATAACAATATGGATTTTGATTGGAATATTTCAAACAAATTAAAAATACTAGTACAGGTTATTACGTAAAGAGATAAATTTAATTTTGGACAAGCCTACATTTTAAAACAATTTATTTTAAGTATTTTCTTGAAGGAAATTCTTTACTTTTAATGAGATTTACTAACAACAAAATAATACATTTTAAAATCAATTGAGGGAAGGATCTTTAAAACATAGTCCCATTATTGACACCTAGAGATGAAGCTGAATGTCGGTTCAGATTTATTTATAGTCTTCTGAGTGCCAATGACTCATGGAGCTAGAAATTTAAATAAGCTTCATGATGGGTTACATAAATACATGGTTGTTAGGGCTGCATCTGCCCATAATGTTTGTCATTTAGTCAATTTGGTCAAACAAAATTTTAAAGGGAGCTGTAAAAGCATATTGAAACTCTGAGAAAAATAAAACACCATTTGTTAATCTTCAAACATGATATTTCAGCTGTTATTGCAAACATGAAAAAGTGTGATGTTTTTGTTATTAATTTAACACTACATCTGTATGATTAACAGAATACTTAACACAGAATTTACCCCATTCAGACCATGGCCATAAAGGGTGGCATGGTGGCTCAGTAGTTAGCTGCCTCAAAGTGCCAGGGACCTGGGCTTGATTCCAGCCGCAGGTGGAGATTGCACATTCTGCTGGTGTCTGTGTGAGTTTCCTCTGGGTGCTCTGCCTTCCCACCACAGTCCAAAGATTTGCAGGTTAGGTGGATTGGCCAGGCTAAATTGTCCACAGTGCCTAAGAAGGTGCAGGCCAGGTGATTAGACATGGGAAATGCAGAGTTACAGGGATAGGGTAGGCGGGCTCTTTTCAGAGGGTCAGTGTTGATTCGATGGGCCAATTAGCCTGCTTCCACACTGTGGGGATTCTATGATCTTACTTTTGCCACTAGTATTGACTATGATTGTTTCCTTCCTCCTGTTCTTTCATCATACGTAAGTTGTATTTTTGTGATTTGTCAACTACTGGCTGTAAATGCCATTATAAACAGTACTCTATTTGTTATAAACTACTAGCTCAATGAATTTGACTCTAAGTTAGAATCCTGTATGATTTCTGAACTTGTTCAATTGAGATTTCATCTTTGCCTGCATGAAGACTTTGCAAAATCATTACAATCAACCTAGAAAATTGGAACCCAACACTTGTTTTTCCAAGATTACCTTTCTCCAAGCAGGAAGCTACATTCGTCAGAACAGTAACACTGTGGGCTGCAATTGCACAGTTGCTATGGTAACAACACTCTTGTACAAGTTTTATCAGGTCATCAGGATGCACAGGAGCAGTAGTGTTTCCTTTTAAAGGAGGAGAAATGCAAATAGCATCAGCTGCGTTCATATTTCAATCATACAGCATACAAAATCAATTATTTACTTCGAAGAAAGAAGCTAAAATAAGCAGGTTAGGCACTTTCTGTTTAATCCTGGAACGAATTTCGCCACGTGCAGAACAGAAACAAATTCACTACAGTGTAACTGTGGAAAAAAAAAATCATTTTATAAATGCAGAAAATTACCGATTTTAGTGGTATTTTAACATACAGCTACACACCCACACAATTTTTTTGGGAGTGAGTGTTGTAAGCTACTAAATATATGAAGTGCTATATTTGTGCAATTCCTGATGTAAGGAACAAAAAGATTGCAAATGCAAGTGCAATCATTTCAGTTGAGAACTTGGGTGCTCTCATTTGGGTAACATTGAAAGCATGAGGTTCACTAACTCCGACAGATGACAATAATTTTAAAATAATGTCAGGGAAGAAAATGGTGGGGCTCTTGTGGTGCAGTGATAGTGTCCCTACCTCTGAGCCAGGAAGCCTGGATTCAAGTCCCACCTGCTTCAGAAGTGTGTTATAACATCTCCAAACAGGTCGATGAAAAAATAAAATCAGTCAAAGAAATACTATACAATCAAAATTTGCCTAATTTCTTCCTCTATTACTTCCAGAGAATATCACTCCAATATAGTTGAGGAAGTGTTAAGCTTTTGGATTGGCTACATTTTGGAGAAAATGTTAAATGGGGGTCCAGATGGATTTAGAAGACCCCACAGCACTAGGTTGAAGGGCTGGGTAGTTATTGTCCTAGCCAACATTTATCCTTCAATCAACATCACTAAAACAACTGATCTGGTTATTGAAATAAAACAAAAAATGCCGGAGAAATGCAACAGGTTTGGCAGCTTCAATGGAGAGAGAAACAGAATTAACCTTTCCAGACTAGTAGGATGATTCTTCAAAACTGCAAAGGGCTCGAAAATGATCTTGCTAAATAAGGTGCCACATTTACTACTTTATAACAGACACTATGCTGCTAAATTTTAATCACTGGTGATAGAGCACTTTGGGACATCCTGAAGTCGTGAAAGGCATAATGTCATTTTTTTTCTTTATTTCCCCTTTGCACTGTAATTGATCCTGAAATAGAAGTTGCACAGCAGGCAGTTAACCTCCAGGAGCTTTGCCCAAAGCCCACAACCTTTGTGTATGAGCTGAGGTGGGTGATTCCATTGTCAAACACAGTTTCCACAAGGTCACAAAATATCTATATGGAGGATGAAACATGCTGATTTTCTTGCTTCCTAGTTCAAGATCATCGAGACAAATTGTAGTATCTCCACTGTTAAGTATATATTAGTTGAGTACTGGATTGCATTCAAGTGATGGCATTTAATGGAGATTCACTTATGCTCCGATAGACAATAGACTAACTGAGATGCAGAGGGTTCTTGTGGCACAGTGGTAGCAGCTCTACCGGGGCCAGAACGTCCATTTGCTCCAGAGGTGTCTCATAAAATGTCTCAACACATTGATTAAAAATATGTTTAATTAAGGTGCAGGTTTTTATTTACAGAGGTGCATCATGAACAAAAGATTATGCTCCCGTTCTGGCCTTCACCACCTGGCTATCTGAAACAGCCCAACTGTCAATCATCTAAGGCCATGTAACTGAAATGAATTGGGTGAAGCATGCTTTTATATCAGTTCATTCTCAATCTGACCAGTACACCTATAGTCTGCATTAAAAGCAAATAATTCAAGCTTTAGAAAACAATCTTTTCAGAAAACTGCAGAGGAGACTTCAACTTCATATAGCTGATTGAAATCACTGGCGCTAAAAAGTTAGCCTTACCTTGTGAATTGTAATAGTACTGTTTCACAGCTATAGTTCCAGACAACGTAGACAAAACAGAAAGCGTACCCAATTTCAAGCTGTCATAAGGGCTCCGAAGGGCACATTCACAAAGTGACTTGACAGAAAAGAGAAAAAGTTTTCATAATGTCATTAGGAACAGGAATGAAAGACAATTCATTCCATAAAAAGACAGATGTGGTAATGATAAAACAACAGGTTTCATACTTTGAAAGGATTGGATTAAATGCGATAACCCATGAAACTTGATGAGCTTGTTAAGCATTAAGTAGTTATTCTAATAAAGGGTAATGGTCAATAAAAAATGACTAACCATAAATCAATATACACATTGAACAATCCCAACTCAAAACACTTCTGTCAATGTATCACTGGTATTAATCTTTAATGTTGAACTTTTAACTATATTTCCTTATTTTTCTACTTCGTACCTAAGATTTTGTACCTAGGTACCTTTGTCCCTAAGATGGTGCTGGGAATCGTGACATTGTACACTTTTCACTGTACTCCTGTATTCCTGCACTTGAGTACACGTCACAATAAAAGCTAATTCTAATTCTAATTCTAATCTGTTAGGCACCAAATCTAAACAGATGCTTGGAAGCACAATCTGCAAATGTTACACACAGCAGCAATCTGCATTTATTCAGTGACTTTCACATGAAGGGAAAGTCCAAGGCTCTTCAGAAACAACTATAGGAAAGTAAAAATTAAGACATAAAAGTTTGTATTAAAATGGGTAACCAAGTGCTTCATCAAAATTATGGTATTTGGAGGTTTTAAAAGGTGAAGAGATGCAGAGGCTTTAAATAAGGAGTTAAAAAAAAATACAGCTGAGGCAGTTGAAAACTCTGCCATCAATAATGGGGAAGTGAGGGGAGTAGTAGTTTTACATTTAATTTTGATCTGAAATATCCTGTCCAAAGGGCTGGATTCAATAGTAGCTTTCACACGAGTGAGCATAGGCACAAAAAGCCAAATGACTACCAACAGTCAGCCAAGCCATTACATTAATGTACATTAATGATTTAGACACAAATATAGGGAATTTTATTGCTAAGTTCACAATACAAAACTGTTTACACAGCATGATGGCTCAGTGGTTAGCACTACTGCCTCACAGCGCCAGGAACTCGGGTTTGATTCCACACTTGGGCAACTGTCTGTGCGGAGTTTGCACGTTCTCACTGTGTCTGCGTGGGTTTCCGCCAGAAGCTCCAGTTTCTTCCCACAGTCCAAAGATGTGCAAGTTAGGTGGATTGGCTATGCTAAATTACCAATAGTGTTCAGGGATGTGTAGATTAAGTACCTTGGCCAAGGGAAATGCAGGATTGCAGGGATGGAGTAGGGGTGTGGGTCTGGGTTGGATGCTCTTCGGAGGGTTGGTGTGGACTCGTTGGGTGAATGGCCTATTTCCACACTGTGGAGATTCTTTAAAAAAATCCAGATCAAAAGAAATATATGGCAATGCAAAGAGTTTTCACACTAATAGCTTTATTTACTGAGGTGCACATTTTTCCAAATAATTTTATGAATAACTTCAAAAAAAGACTCAGGCCAAGAGGTGAAACAGCGCATATTTAGAACAATTAATTGTAACCAAAGCACTTCTTTGATCCTCATGCCAAATTAATTCAGTTAATCATTTCTCAGTATTCATGCCTGGATTTAATCTGAAACTACCTGAATGTTATCTCTGCTCCACATGTGTGGCGTTTTATGAGCCAACAATTTCAGATCCTGAACAGCGAGTCTTTTCACAGCTTTTCTGGGGTCTTCTTTCAAATATTGCAGCAAAAGCTGAATCTGTTCAACACAGAAACAGAACAAATTAGTCACAGGCTACAATGTACTGAAGTTTCAACAGCAATAAAACTTGTTTTAAAGCAACTTGTCCATCAAAATCAATTCTAAAGACAGTTTAAATACACCCATTTTGATAACTTTTTTTTAATATTGTTCGTAAAATCACCAAACCACTTGCGTGAAACGACAGTTTGTTTGGGTCCTATTAGAATTGGCTTTCAAATCAGAACTCTTACCATTTCTTTTCTGTTTGCCCTGTGTTCCAAACTACTTGTTTCAATCTTTGGAAGAACTAGAATAGAGATTGGGAAGTGGTCCTTAAATTAATTTCTCAAATAGTTTTGCAAAGCTTTTCTTCTGCCACTTCCACTTCCAAACAATCTTTCAGCAACTTCCAGAAACAAATAGCCTGCTGTTGCTAATTAAATTTGACATTCACCAATTCACCACAATGAACACTGTAAACTCACAATTTTGTGCAGTTTAAACTGAATAGTTTACATGTGGTGCACACTGGCAAAAAATTCCTTACAGATTTATAACTCAAAGAAAACAAAGAGTAAAACAAAATATATTAAGGATAATTTAATCCTCTCGCAGTCCCAGTGGGCAATGACAATTTTGATCTTATGTTACTTGCCTAAGACTTCCCACAATTAACCATGCTGAGAACAGACAGTTAGGCTGATTAAATTAATTAATTACACAAATTAATTAATTACACAAATATTTAAGGGGAATGTACTAGTGGTTTTTTGAGAAAGATAACCCTCACCTGCTTTGGAATATCAACCAGTGAAGATGCAGCTAGTTGTGTACAAGTATGAAGCGTAACTATTACCATCTTGGTAGAGGGGTATAATGCTACCAATTTCTGCAGAAGGACTCGAGTGCTGGAAGCGAGGGTAGCATCATGATGCATATGCTGCAGAATGGGGATCAGTTTCAACTTCAGATCCACAGGTGTGGCTAATCCTAGAAAGCAAAGTTCTAAATAATTGAGGGAAAGCTATATTTTCTTGCATTCAACATTTAATAACTATAACATATTTTGGACAAACACAGCAGAGGCAGGGTTGAGTATATTATGCTTAAAATGTCTAAGTCAGACTTTCAAAGGGCACATGCTTGGAAATCAGGCTTTGAAGGAAGTGTGGATGCTAACTGGAGTTATATTTCAGATGAGAAAAGTATTTTTGCTTAGCACTCAAAGCTTTATTTGTCATCGGTTCACTTGTATAAACTTTTCACATTCAGAGGCTTTTGTTTGATAAGTGTGTTTTCATGACAAAAGAGTTAAGTGGGGTCTTCATTTCTTAAATGGTAAGCATCTACCACAACAAAGGTCTATGATTTAATTTGATAGAGTATCATAGCCGAAAGTGCACTCAAAAATATGATTCAAAATAGGCGAGAGAGAAATGTAAACGTCCTGCAGTCAAAATTTAGGAAGTTGGATAAGAAATTAGCAAGTAAGCCCTCGAAAGTAGTCATCTCTGGGTTATCCCCAGACAACATGACTGAATATAGAAGGATAAAGTGGATGTGACGTTGAAAATATTGTGCAGGAGGGAGGGTTTTAGACTCCTGAGACACTGAATCCAGCTCTAGGGGAGATGGGACCTACACCAACAGGACTGGCTGCACCTAAACAGAGCTGGGACTAACTCCTTTGTGAACAATTGATTTGCTAGGACTCAGGGGAGGGATTAAATCAGTCGTGGTCAGTGTTACTTAAGGAGAACACCGTTGCGCTGGAAAGAGATGCCCATAAGGGGAGAAGAACATAATCTGTATGACTAGATCTAAACAAGAAAAAGTGCAATTGCATTGCTTGGTGTATCCTACAGGCCACCAACTAGTGGGAACGATGTAGAGAAACTGGCAAAGTAATTATAGAAAGGGGCAAAAATTGGAGAGTAGTTCTATGCTTTATTAACAGTGACATAGAACATGAAAGCAAGGAATCATATTAAACTTGAACAAAACACAATGTCAGCCTCAACTGCAGCATTATATCCAGTTTTGAGCACCACACCTAGGGAAAGACATAAATGTATTACAGAGAGCATGAAAGATTCACAAGAATAGTTACAGGGATGAGGAACTTCAGTTATGTAGAACGATCGGAGAAGTTACGATTCTTCTCCTTGAAGAAGACTCAAAAGAGATCAGAAGATCCAAAATTGTGAGGGGTCTGAACAGAGAAAAATGCCGAGATTCACATGATTTTGCTGATGTCAAAGTTCTCTTCTCCACTTGTTTTGTGGCAATGGCCTATTGCAAGGCAAGTTTATTTAAATCAAAAATCATATTTACAGAGCTGAATCAGTTTGCAATAATCATGCATGCCTAGATGAGCCTGTACCATATATCTCCTCCAACTGAACTTTAAATTTTCCTTGGAACAATCAGATAGTAAAAAAGGTTAGATTGCAAATTTTTCTAATTATTAAATCCAAGGAATAATATCTACCAGGGTATTAACTCATAATTGCTTGAGATCCAATAAGGCAATCACTGAAGTGCATATAGTGTCATAGGTGCTATATTCTAAAACATGCTGTGACCAAAAAGGGTGCGACTTTAGGAACACCGGATGCCACGGAAAACTACTGTCTTGAAACAGAATCCAAGAAATCTCCAGTGGTGCTCCATGGCAACATATTTTTTGTGTTCTGTGAAAACAAAGTAATCCTAAGTATTTGGGTATGTGACAGTACCATCTTGAATTTTCCATTCCAGTAAATAGCTCCCTAGTATAAACACCATCAACCTCCCCCAGTTCTGCCACCCTACCACATTTACCACTGTCAATGCCCAACAACTTTTATATATCTAAAAATTATCAGGGTTATTCCTAATTAGGGTGCATTCTTTATACAGTCAAGTCTTATAAGTAACCTATCCAACCAACAAATTAAATCAGGCGGCTCCAATACCAGGAATCTAGCTTCGAGGGAATATTTAATGAGCTATTGATTTGATGCCCCAGGCAGGCTGGTTCAATGAAAAGCATTTCTAATGTAGATAGCAAGACACACTAGATTATGGTCACTGGGACTTTTAAATTTCCACAAAAACATTGTGTTTTGTGGTAGCCTGCCAAACAGTGTTTCAAACCCAAGTCCATCTTAAATCCCTGCTTGATTTCAGTAGGCCCCATAAGCAGCCAGAATGTCTTTCATGAGATTTGACTAATCCTGTCCTATGTCTGCTTGTACTATCATGTGAGCCAGGCACAGCAATAGCACCTCCTTAATATGTGCGGCAGAGATTCACATCTTCTACACTTGCATTTTTCATCTGAGTGCTAATGTTGGAATCTGGCAGAGGTAAGAAACTCTATCAAGTTTTCCATCAAACTATAATTTAGATAAACAGTCAGACTCTGACTTAAGACTTCAAAACTGCAAACTAGTTAAAGAGCCTAGTTAATAGAAACAGCCTGGCAGCAGCAGTTATTGTCAAACAACTGAAAGTGAATAGGTGTTCATTCCTATCGGAAGGAGGTGAATTAGCAGTTACAACTTGGGTGCTAGTCATCTGCTTTTACAGAGAGCTGCAGGCACACCGAGTGATGAAGTATAGGTACTAACTTGGTGCAGGTGGGATGAGTGCAAAGGGAGGAGGAAATGCTGCTCTTTAGACAGCCAGAGTCCTGAGTTTGGACAATGCAATGCATTAGGAAGAAGAAAAGCTACCTTGACATTTTCTGGAAGGAACCAGTCACACCCTTGCACTAGGTACTTTACATCTGACTCATGGTGAAGGATGGGAGTGGAATTACGACTGAGGCAAATATGGAGTTCCAGAAACAGCAGTGCAGAAGCCTTAGCCCTTAAATCTGCCAAGCAGGGTTCAAGATTCTTGTAAATTAGGTGGATGACAGCAGAGAGGATGAGCAAACCATGGTGCAGAAAGCCACTCAAAGTGAGAGGAATCAAAAGGAATTAGTTTATAGTAGAGGACTGGAAAGTTGGGGCAATGAATACCATTCTCTTAGGCAAAGAGCAAGAGTACCAAAAGCTACATTGCCGGCCCAGTGACACAGTTAAACGCATCTCCCCGCAGCTGTAGAGGAACTTGGAAATGGCTGGAGAAGGACTTAGTTACCGTGGCTCATATGGGTGCAATGAACGTAGCTGGGCTAAAAAATTAAGAGGCACTGCTTTAAGGAATATGAGCAGCTAGGGCATTAAGTAAGAAGCAAAATCATAAGGATGGTAATAACAGATTAGTACCTGAGCCACAAGCAAATTGGCAATGGGCAAGTAGTGGAGAAGAAATGGATTCTGATTCATAGGGTACTGACACCAGTGTTAGGGAAACAGCAAGCTGTACTGTTAGGACAGTCTTCACCTGAGCCAGGGTAATAGAGAATTATAAAACCATTGCTGGAAGAGGGGTTTAAACTAAATAGTGGAAGAGAGATTCAACATAAGGGAAGATTTAGAAAGTTAAGAAGAAAGAACAAAGCAATAGTAATGTGAGTAGTGATAACCAGAGTGTCAGAAAAGGACAATGTCTAACCATAAGAGTGCATCAGCAAACAGAGAATAGAGTTGGGAAAAATTGTAAAATGAAAATAAAAATGGGTATTCATCTAAATGCACACAGGAATTATGACCAATGGATACACTGGTAGCACAAGACGAAATATTAGTATGGTATGATAGTCGTTAGAAAGACAAGGTTGCAAAATGACCGTGGCTAGAACCTGAATATACAAAGGGATTTAATGTTTTGGAACGAGAGGATGAAAGGAAGCACAGCTGGAGTGGCTCTGTTAATCAAGTGTCTAAAAAGGATGAGAAAAGCTAAAGAAAATGTTTGTCCCTTAGAGGAGGTAGTAATGAGAAAAAAAGAAATGGCAGAGATTTTGAATAAGAATTTTAAAAGCCATTCAACTATGAGCCAGCCCAGACATTCAACAAAATAATGGCTGACCCAGTCGTAGCCTTAACTCTGCTTTCCTGCCTACTTCCCATGACCCTGCATGGATAAAGGATTGCTGACCAAGTGGAGACCATGAGTTGGGAGAAGGGAAGATTTTTCAGTGTAACATCCTCAAACTAGTGGAGTGCCACAGGGCTCAGTGTTGGGATAATAATTCTTTCGAACATATACTAATTTGGAGGAGGGAATGGAATGTACTATAGCCAAGTTTGAAGAAGACACAAAAATAGATGAAAAGGTAACTGGAGATGATAATAACTAGTCTGCAGGGGGCTATATACGTGATAAGTGGACAAAAACCTTGGCAGATGGAATATAACATGGGAAATGTGAGGAAGAATAGAGGAGCTGAATATTATTTAAATGGAGAAAGGCTGCAGAAAACTGCAGCACGGAAGAATTTGGAGCTCCTTGTGCATAAATTACATAAAGCTAGCGAGTTCAGGAATGCAGCAGTGGTGGCAGAGACCCTGTCTCTGTTGGTGTAGTGTGCATCAGCATGACTCTGGTGATTCAAGCTTGACACGCATGATGGCTAATAAAAAGGGAGAAAGCTAATTGTCAAAGTAATTGGGAAGAAATAGAAAAGCAAACAACTTCAACAAGTATATAAGAAAAGAAAGAGTAGCTATTGTGAATATGGGACCCTTGAAGGATGTAACTGGGGAGCTGATAATAGAGAGCAGAGAAATAACAAATAAATTACTTGATGTCCAGTCTTCAAGAAGTGACTGCAGAGACAGTGGAGGCATTAGTTGAAATATTCTAGAACACACTGGATTTCGGGAGGCTTTCAGTGGATTGGAAAAGCATTCATGCACTGCCCTGTTTGATGGACAGCTGTAGATAGAAAGCAGGAACCCATAGACCAGTTTGTCTAGCATCTGTCATTGGTAAAATGTTCTTGTCCATTATTAAAGAAGAAATAGCAGGGCATTTAGAAAAGCTTAACACAATTGAACAGAGTCAACATGGTTTTGTGAAAGGGAAATAACGTTTGACAAATTTGCTAGAGTTCTTTAAGATGATAACAAGCAAACATGATAAAGGGGAACCAGTAAATGTAGCGCATTTGGATTTCCAGAAGGCATTCAATAAGATACTATGTAAAAGGTTACTGCACAAAATAGGTCATGGTATTGTGGATCATATAGTAGCATTGACTGAGAAATTGAGTAACACACGGAAGACATGGGGTTGTAAAGACATAACTAGTGGAGTTCAACAAGGATCAGTCCTCAGGCCTGAATTATTTATTGATTTGGAGGAGGGGCAGAATGTAACATATCCAAATTTGCTTATAGAAAAATACATGGCACGGCATGTTGTGAACAGGATATAAAGAATTGGCGAGAGGATATAGATAAGTTGAATGAGTGTGCCAAAACTTGGCAGATGAAGCAGGCAAGTATGAAGTCATGTTCTTTGGCAGGAAGAAATCAAAAGGTAGGCTATTATTAAAATGGAGAGAGACTCCAAAAATGTGCAGCACTGAGGGAACTGAGTGCTCGTGTGCGTGAAATACAAAAATTAAGCATGCAAATGCAGCAACTATTTAAAAAAGCAAATGGAATTTTAGCAGTTACTGCTGGGGAGCTTGGAATTTATAAGTTACGAAGTCTTGTCACAACTCTACAAGGTGTTGGTGAGGCCACACTTGGAGTACCATGTACAGTTTTGGTCCTCAAATTTAATAAAGGTTATACTCGCATGGAGTCAGTTAAAACGAAATTTACAAGGTTGACTCCTGGGATGAAGACGTTGAATTATCAAGAACAGCTGAGCAAATTAGGCCCGTATTCATTAGAGTGCCAAAGAATGAGGGGTAATTCTACTGAAACATACAAGATTATTAATGGGCTTGACAGAGTAGATGTTGAGAATATATTTCCACTAGTGTGGTAGTTGCATGTAGGAGACATAGTTACAGAATAAGGAGGCACTTAATTAAAACTTAGATGTGAAAGAATTTCTTTTCCAAAAAGGGAGAAAACTTCTCTAAGATTTCAGTGCAGAAACTTGTGGAAGCTAGATTACTGATGTATTTAAAGAGGAGTTAGATTTACAAAATATCTGGGTGTTGGGGGCAACAAGTAGCTGGCATGAAAGATGAGTTCAGGACTGGGGTATATCAGCCATGATCTTATTGAATGGTAAGGTTTGAGGGGCCAAATGGCCTACTGCTGGTCTTATTTCTTATGTTCTTCATTAGTGCTAGTGAGTGCAGCCTTGGAGAAAGACAGTCCAGGTAGAGACTTGCTGAAGCATATATGCCCTATTTCACATCCAAACACAAATACAGACTGCTGTTTTGCCTTGTGCTGACTTACAGATTCCCAGGCAGTCAGAGTTTAATAAAATACCCTGGACATAAGGAGAGGAAGAGACATGGAAGTAGCAGTTGTCGAAAGAGAGAAAAAGTTGTTTGCTGCAAGTGACTCAGGTGGAACGCACGTGAAAGCTTATCCTCCGGGTGAAGACACAGAACATGTGGGTATTTAAGGTCATTGACGATTTCGTCCAACAAGACCATAGAAGCAATCACTGGAGTGAGTCTATTTGCTAGACAATAGTTCAGGAATTCTTGGAAGACAAAGGGACAGGTCCTTTGATGGTAGCTTGATGTCAAGACTTTGGTAATGAGATGAGGCATACCTTTAAGATGGCCACTTTGAATTCAATTTTTTAAAATCTCTATGGAGAACAAACAACCACATGACCAATGCAGTAAAAGAAAATATAAACCTTACAAAGAACTATGGCTTCAAAATAATGGCCAGATTGGGTCAATAATATCCCTGAAATATCATTTCATTCTGAAATCTTACCTTCAATCATTTCACCAATCTTGTTGCAAATTCCTGCAGCAAAATCTCTGTGGGTACGGTTGGAGCAAAAGGGAGGTGGTGGTGGGGCGGGGGGGAGGTTAGTGGGAAACAAATGGAAACACATACTTTACAACTTTACACAAGAAAATTCTGCAAGTAACAAAGGGTGAAGTTTAATTCTTTAAAATGTTATTTCAAGTTCCAATAGTTTCTTTCAAAACAAGACAAATTGTCAAAGGATTTTCAATTTAAAGTTGGAAATTTCCCGGAAATCTACTTTTATTCAGCATGTTAAATGCAGTGAATGAAATAATACCTGGTTATTTATATTTCATATAGGAACTATCTCTTTACAACAGTGTGCAATGGGCAAATCTGTCCATCATAATTGCACACTAATTCATACTCTAAATTACAAAACACCACCCCAGATTCTGCATTTGTGGACTTTAATGTCAAGGTACAATGGTGTGAATCAAACTCCCAAATTGAATACAAATATTCAGCAATATTCTGTTCTAAATAATCCATGCACAGCAACACTAGTGAAAAGACAAACTTTTTTTTCTTTCTTTCCATCATTCTGGGGATGTGGGGTTTTCTGGCTAGAAATCACAAGAACAACTAAAGATTAACTTTTTCACATTAATTTTTTTTTTATTACATTAAAACTCTGTTCTTGTCACTTCCAACACTTCACAATTTGGAAGACAAATCCAGTTTTCTTAACCTGTCCAACAATCTTTAAAGATTTGTGAACATTTATCCTCACATATCCCTAGAATTTTCAGGGTTTTTTAAAAATTGTTCAAATGATCTGGACAGCGTTTATTACCCATTTTTAATGTGCATGGAGCAGTTAAGAATCAATGATCTAACTGTGGGTCTGGAGTCATATGTTGGCCAGACCAGATAAGGATGGCAGATTTCCTTGCCTAAAAGACATTTGTGAACCACATGTATTTTTTTTTAAAACGACAGTCAACAGTGGTTACATGGTTGCCATTAGGTTAACTTTTTATTGAATTCAAATTTTCACCATCTACCATGTTAGGATTCGAACCCACGTTCCCATAATGTTAACACGTGGTTCTGATTACTAGTCCAGTGACATTACCAATATGCAGTCTTCTCTGCATTAAATTTCATCTGTCACGTCTGTTTATTTTACTAGTCTACGTCCATCTGAAGTTTGCTACTATCACGCTCATTGTTTACGACATGAAAGTTTCACGTCATTTGCAAAATTGGTATGTCCCCAACATCACATTATATCTCACCCTCAGAGACATGTCTATACAGCCCTATTCAGGCTACAAAACAACCGTTCAACAATACTGTCTCTCAGCTAATTTCATATCCAAGCTACCTCTGTCCCTTTATCCAACATGTTTTAATTTTGCAGTGAAGTCTGTTGTAATATTTGATTAAATGCCTTTTCAAAGTCCACACAAATAACAACAACTGCACTATTTCCATCAACACACTACACTGCAAAGGAGTTAATTTAAATTCAAAACATAATTTGCTCTAACGAATTCAAGTGAGCTTTAACACATTCTTCTACATGCACCAATTATCTAAGCATGATTATCTCAAAGTTTTGCCGTTATCACTAAGTTTATTCCTCTCTACTTTTTTGAACAAAAGTCTAACATTGAAATTCTTCCAATTGTTGGACACTGTACAGGCATCTATGAAAAACTGGAGATTGTACTCATTGATCACACTTTTTCCATCTTTATTTTTTCTTAAGCAGTAAAGATTATATCCCATTCGACTTTCAGCACTAACAAATCTGGAAGCACCTCTTCATTTCTATCTGAATCAATTGCTCTACTTGCCTGTCATATTTGCAAATTCCTTGTCTATAATGAAATCAAATGAGGATCATTCATTTCACAACTAAGCAATGCACTTGGGCCTTGCCAAGATGATTTTGAATTCCTAACTGGTCCCACCTCTTCTTTGTCTCTTCAGACATTTATAAAGTACGCTTGGTTTCCCTTTTCTATTACCTGCAAATATTGCAATCACTTCTTTTGCTGCTCATGTCTTATTCAATTCTCAGTTTTATGTTTAGCTTGGTTCTCTACTTGATTATGAGCCAGACACTTGTTATGAGACTGTGTTTTTTTCAGATTTATTCTAACTGCTATATATTTGGTCACCCATGGAACACCAGCTTTAATGCAAAAACAAAAACTGAAAATGCTGGAAAAACTCAGCAGGTCTGGCAATATGTGTGATGAGAAATCAGAGTGAACATTTTGGGTTCAGTAACCCTTCCTCAGAATTCCTGCCTCCAGCTTTGATGCCCTTGCTTTCCTCCTCTTGGCAGTGTTTGAATTCCCAATCTACATTTCCCATTCACCTTGGCCAGATTCCTTTCGAACTCCCTTAAATTAGCCTTCATATGATGGGTTCTTTTCACATTTAATTTTCTGTCTTATGCCACAATGATGCTGTGATTGCTGTTTTCCAAATGTTCCTCCACTGAACAATGCTCTGTCTACCTCACTTTATCCCCAGAAACATCATTGTTTCTTCTTCACTGGCTGGAAGCATGCTGTTCAAGAAAATCCTGTTGCACATATTGCAGCAATTCTTCCTCTTCTTTATAAAGTTATTTTTCTAATCTGTGTTATGATAATAGAGGTCCCTCATTGCATATTCCTGAATTGTGCATGCAAGCTTGCTCCTTTATCTCTTTCTCATTGTTTTGTGCCTATGCCCAGCAATGCAATTATTCCTCCAATGTTCCTTAATACTATCCAAATAGAATCAGACTTTCAAACCTTGATCCTGCACCAAGAACTTCATTCCATACCCATTGACTCCTTACCCCATTTTTAAACTATCCCTTCTTTACTGGATACTTTGTAGAAATGCATGTTCAAAACTCCTTTCATCCCCTTGTTTGAGTCATGTCTCTATTACTGTCATTTAATTATAATCCTACATGGCAACTTTTGCCTGAAATTCACCTTATTCAACTGCAATTACCAGTCTCCAGGTACTTAAACACTTATATTCAACAGATCTTATTTTGTCTCACACTTCTCTATATTGATCACTCATACTTCTGAAGTAAATTTTAGTTTTACTCTTCCAATCTTCTGTGGATGTTATTCCTCTTTTTTAATACTTCATCCCTCACCCAACTCATTTTAAATTATACCATTAATTTTGCAACAGTAGAAGGATGCCTCGTTCAACATTTGCAGATTACACCTGCTGTAAACAAAACAAAATTCAAGTTACCCTAGACTGGACTGCTACTTCATAGCTACTATTGATAAATATTATTTAGAGATTTTCATGTGACATGAAGCAAATAGCAGTTTTGTTTATGGTAACAGTCACACGAACACAAACATATAAACAAATATATCAAATCAACATACATGATCTTGCATCTCACCCAATAAAGATGCAACTGTTTTCAAACATCAGCTCTGAGGCAGGAATAAATGTCACTCAAAGTGGCACTTACTTGGATTGTGCAGAAAAATGGGCGGCAGCAAAAATGGCAGCTTCTACTTCAATATTATCATGTGAATCTAGACTTTGCCGAATGCTGTGATGAGCATTTTTTCGGTCAGGAATAATTGAAGCCATACTTCCCAGCATTCTGCAAAAAGATACAATCTTGTGACTCTCATTTTCTTTGGTTAGGTGCACAATGATCGATATACATATAAACACACAAACATGAAAATAAACAACAGCTTCCTTGTAAGTCCACAAAGTGGGAATCTATCATGGATATTATACAGAGTTAAAAATCACAAGCTGCTTCTGTAAGTTACAAATGTTCATGTCAACCCAGGAAATACAAATTGCTTGACAGTTACAGAAGACAATGTGACTTGTGTAGTATACTAGATGTTTCATACAAATTTGTTTTATTTATTTTGGCTAAATGTATGCCAATTCACTACAAATATTTTTGGTTCCAAGGCACAGCATGTTTTGACACAACGCCAGACTTTTGCTTACCGGAGAGTGATGGCTCTAGCCACTGGATCATTGCTGTGGATGACTGAGAAGACTCTCTTCACAAATTCATCAACATTCAAGATTTTCTCCAAGTGCTTTTCACTCTGCTGGGTGACTTTCAACACACACATTCTCAGAAAGTTGTTTCTGATAGAGGGAAATACTGAAGTTAGTTAAATCACATTTGTTACAAAAACTATGTAAAACTAATTGTTTGAACATTCTTTCAAGAGATATTGATACTTACCCAACTCTGAAGATGTCTGCAAGCTTCAAAAAAGCAGAGTTTATAAGAATCGGAAATGGGTACTTTTGAAACAACCTAGGGAAACGAACAACTGCCTCACATTGCTCACCAAGTTTCCCTGATCTCAGTCCTTGAAAGATAGGATAAAAACATTGCAATTGGTACTTGAACTCACTACAACACAGTTCAAAGGTTTAGATAATTTAATGTACACAGCAATTCAGAAAATTTCTCATTATGAAAGTCTCATATTTTTACATGTTTAAGTCTTGAGGTAAAATACAAAATTTTGTTTGTAACAGGGGTCACTAACCTGTGTTATATGTTTTATTTGCAAACAGTTCTGACTCGTGCTTCTGGCTGTTCATTGAGTCGTTCCTACATAAAAAGCAAAACTCTTCCCTAATGCTTCCCATACCCAATCCATGTTACACCATGTCACTGATGTTTCAAAAATAGAAAGATCCCTACCCCAACACCTGATGTAAACCATCCAACATAGCAAATCACCTTGGTCTGGACTGCTTCTTCATGTTTTCACTCTATGTTTCTAATATTTTTTAAATTTTGTTGCAATATACTTTCCACAATTAGTTTCAAGAAACAAAGAATAAGACTAGTTCCAATAGGTGGGTTTCTCAAACTGCAGATTCCAATCCAGATCCAGATTGTATGAATGAAATACTCATGCTTAAGTTTACTTCCTAAAATCCCACCCTCGGTTATCCATCACGGCCTAATGCGTCTCACACCACCACTCTTGGCTTTTTGTGATAGTGCTGATTTGCTCAAGTCACCGAACTCTGCTGCAACCTCTGAATACAAATTTTCAGTTGATGGAAATTTACTTCCAGTTAGGTGGAAAGCTCAGAGAAAAGGAGGATCAGCAAGTTGTCAAGCGTGGCAATAAATCCCTCACACACAGAATATTCATCCATTAACCAGTTCAGTGCAAAATAGCCAATGTAAATCTCATGAGTTTTGGTGAGAAAAGCATATGTCAAATGAAACACCAAAGAAAGAAGCAGTAGGCAAGAAGAGCAGCTCCTTAAATGAGGAAAGAGAAAGGCAGCACCTCAATGAAAGTGGATGGGGAGTAAGGGAGTAAGGAAGTAAAAAGTGACTCTGGGCTGGAGGCAAGGGAGACAGACTGATATGACTTATGAGCTTACACCAAGGAAACATGCAAAATAAGTCTATTGTATATGTTGCTTGAATGCCCAGATATTTGCATAATGTCAATGTTGCTTAGACTTAACACTTCAAATTGTGCTCACGTAACAACTTTAATGTCTTTGTTTTTTTTTCCTTTTGTCTACAGCAAACTTCAAAATAATTAGGGTCATTGGCTATGATCTGTGAATGATTATTTCAACGGTATTTTGACCAGAGCAAAAGCTTGACGAACTTAAATAAAAGGTAAACACAGAATACAGATTTATCAATTTATCCTTGGCAATAACTGGAGGATTTCAAACACTTTATAAGCCATTCAAGTCGGTCAGAAAAACGTTTATTTTCGAATGATTTGTTTCGAACAAATTTGAGATTTGATTTAAAACTCAATAAAGTGAGTTTCAGTCCTAATAACTAAGGCTGGGATTATAATACGCCACTTTTCTGAAAATAACAATCAGTTTACATCCATCAACATCTAATGTGCAGATGCAAGATTTTAGACCCAGTTGCACAGACTTCCACTGTCCAAAGGGAAACTTTAAACGTTTGGAGAGTGTCACTGAGGGTAATAATAAACACCAAAACGCAGCTGCTGCCCCGAGATGGTCCCAGATATTCTGTTGGACATTTTAAAGTCAGTTTGGAAAACGTTCCACCGGTTTGTTAAATCCGAGAAAAGAGAAGGGCCAGACAGCGACAGCGGGCAAGTTGCCTCCGATAGGTACCTTTATCCAGCTCCATCAGAGCAGAGTTGGCGTCCATTTCCTGCTCTCCATAACCACCTTCCGACAGGAAGGGCCGAGCTGCTGCCAGCGCCATGATTAAACACCACTGGGTCTAACTGGAGGGAGCCAACCGCCTTCTCCCAGTAATGCACCAGGAGCGGAGGTGACAGCGGGACGACACACTTCCGCATGTCGACCAATCAGCGCGTGTGACGTCAGTTTGACGGAGGAGTGCAGAGCGCGGGAGTTGTGTTGAATTCAGTAGCCGGGAATTTCAAGATGCTGTTCCATTCTGTGCTCAATAGCAGAATTTGTAACAAAACGCGAGGTGAGAAACTACTCCAGGTTTATAAAAGGGTTGTGTGTGTCTTTCTTTAAAGACAACATTGCCGCGATGTATTTGTGATACGTTATGTAGCATTGCTTGTTTAAGGTTTATTCATCAAAATGTCAGTGTTTTATTTCGCCGAAACTAATCGCAATCTTCGTGGCTGTAGGTATTCATTTAAAAGTAGAAATTTCCCTAAGTTTTGTTATTTGAAGTGCAAGTCGATCAAGTGACTCTATAATTGTATTGAAATGCGAAATACCTGCAGTTATTTTTACTGTTTTGGTCTCAATTACACGAGCTTTCGAGGAGAAAAGCTACATGGTCTACAATACGCATCACTGTGTCGTTGTCATTGAGATGTTGGTAGGCTTCGAAGTCTAACGTGAAAGCACTAAGATCCAGTTATTTGAGTGGATATTATTAAAGGAGTTTAATTAAGGCTGTAGTTGAATGCTTTTTGAACGGGGGACAACAATATTTAATTTTTATTGGGTGTTAGATATTTTTCGTATTGACAAAAGTTTTTTATTTACAAAAAGAGGTATCAAATTGTAATAATTACTGCTCACCTGTCATCGCCTTTCAATTCACGGTTTATATCTAGCACTTGTTAGTTTAATGGTGCAGAGTGAAGCTGGATTAAAAAATCAATTTGAGATGCATTTAGTACGGAAGTCTACCGTGCAGCTTATCGTTTGCACAATCCTGCTCTTCCATAGGCAATGTACTTCAGTTGCTTTTAACTGGAATTCAGCTACGTAAATCAGAAAGATTCCATATTAACTCTTCTCAGCGGTGATGTAGAATACTGCAGTCAGTTTCAGGTTGAGAAGCAACACAAATTACTTTTCCTGACTTCAACCTAGTGACTGTGTGAATGCGAAAGCGTGGATGTCGGTTGAGGAGTGTGATTGAGATTAGCTAGAAAACCTTCTAGGTTCAGAGACAGTAGGAACTGCAGATGCTGGAGAATCTGAGATAACAAGGTGCAGAGCTGGATGAACACAGCAGGCCGAGCAGGAAGGCTGACATTTCGGGCCTAGACCCTTCTTCAGAAATGTGGGAGGGGCAAGGGGTTTCTGAAATAAATAGGGAGAGAGAGGGAGGCGGATAGAAGATGGAAAGAGGAGAAGATGGATGGAGAGGAGACAAACAGGTCAAAGAGGCGGGGATGGAGCCAATAAAGGTGAATGTAGGTGGGGAGGTAGGGAGGAGATAGGTCAGTCAAGGGGGCGGGATGAGGTTAGTAGGTAGGAGGTGGGGGTGGGGCTTGAGATGGCACTTTTCCCGCAGGAAGTGCTACACCTCCCCCAACACCCCCATCACCCCCATCCCAGGCCCCAAGAAGACTTTCCACGTCAAGCAGGTGTTCACCTGCACATCTGCTAATGTGGTATACTGCATCTGCTGTTCCCGTTGTGGCCTCCTCTACATCGGGGAAACCAAGCGGAGGCTTGGGGACCGCTTTGCAGAACACCTACGCTCGGTTCGCAATAAACAACTGCACCTCCCAGTCGCGAACCTTTTCAACTCCCCCTCCCACTCCTCAGATGACATGTCCATCCTGGGCCTCCTGCAGTGCCACAACGATGCTACCCGAAGGTTGCAGGAACAGCAACACATATTCTGCTTGGGAACCCTGCAGCCTAATGGTATCAATGTGGACTTCACAAGCTTCAAAATCTCCCCTTCCCCGACCGCATCCCAAAACCAGCCCAGCTCGTCCCTGCCTCCCTAACCTGTCCTTCCTCCCACCTCAAGCCCCACCCCCATCTCCTCCCTACTAACCTTATCCCGCCCCTTTGACCTGTCCGTCCTCCCTGGACTGACCTATCTCCTCCCTACCTCCCCACCTACACTCACCTTTACTGGCTCCATCCCCGCCTCTTTTGACCTGTCTGTCTCCTCTCCACCTATCTTCTCCTCTATCCATCTTCTTTCCGCCTCCCCCTCTCTCCCTATTTATTTCAGAAATCCCTTCCCTTCCCTTCCCCCATTTCTGAAGAAGGGTCTAGGCCCAAAATGTCAGCTTTCCTGCTCCTCTGATGCTGCTTGGCCTGCTGTGTTCATCCAGCTCTACACCTTCTAGGTTCATGCTTGATTAAATGTCTCGAATATCATTCTGAATGATGAATGATCGCTTTTTCGTTAAAATGATGAATCAAATAAAAATTAAACCCCATTAATCCGGATATCTCTTTAAGGGATTTATTTATCTTAAAATTTCCTTTTGGATGCCATTTGTCTTAGCCTGCACTGCAATGAAACATTGCTGTAAACTTGTATGTGTGGAATATGTTATACAAAAGATAAGTTGTAGTCACTGCAGAGTTTTTTTATTGTCAGTTGCTTGTCTATTAGTTTCAACATAATTTTATCTTTCGTGTTAGAGTCTCACAGCTACTCCTTAGAGACTCTGCTGCAATATTACCAATGTAATCGACGGGATGAACACACTTCATACGGTGACCTTGGGGCAGCAGTTCCTCCATTTGGCTGCTTGTGGTCTACAGGTAAATTGACCTCTCCAGTGCTTGACTGAACTTCTTGCACACTTATTGGGTCTCTCTAATTTTAATTAGTTAAAAGCATACATTAGTTTGGAATCATGAAGCTACAAATTTGATTGCCACATTCGTGATGTTACAGCCTGATTATCCAGAGCAAATAAGTAGTGCCCATGAAATAAGTATTGTCCTCCTCAGTGATACTGATGAACAACATGTGGACCAGTTGGACATTAAAAGTATAGTGAATGGTTTAAGTTTTAGGGCTGTCATTTTAAAGTTATCTAGCATTTAAATCTGTCAGCTGTGAGAGTCAGAGGTATTATTTATTTAAGGGCCACAATTCAGATGAGAAATCTTTTAAAGACGATTAGAGTAGACATCAGCCAACCAAGTCGAAGAATCTCGAGAGAATTATACAAAAAAATCTTGCAAAAGGGGATGTAATTTTAACTACAGTGTGTTAATACTAAATTGGGAAACAACCTCACTTCGTTTTCATTTGTTTGACTTCATTTCGCTTTCCATGCATACGGGATTGTGTGAAAATTAAATAGTGCTGATATGCTGGTGATTTTTAATATGACTACTTTACAGCAGACCTGTGGCGTCAGGTCCTTGCAGTGGTGAATGAAGAAGGTATAGTCAGGCTGTACGATACGGAGTGCCGTAACAAGGAGGACCCAACTTGTCGAGGTGTGCCAACGCTTTGTTTGCTTGCTTGCTTTCATCGATATTTTTTCAGAAGTGTCACCCAGGTTGTAGTTCAACAGGTTTATTTGACATCACAAACTTTCAAAGCACTGCCCCCTCGCATAGATATTTTTTGAAATGAATGTGTCTAAATCTCGTTCATATCATGAAACTACATTTCTCATTTATAAAACAATGACTCCTTTTTTAAAATGCAAAACTTCCAATAAGTGGGTACTATGTACAATTCTATCCTTCATAGGCACCATGTAGATTCCTGTCCAGTCATTATTAGAGCTCTACAGAGAAGTAATTTTTCCACCTGCTTCAGTTAAACCCTGAACTAATTTTAAAATATAAATGATTTGGTTTGATTTATTATCATCACGTGTACCGAGATATAATGAAAAGTATTGTTTTGTTTGCTATCCAGATAAATCATACCTTGCATAAGTACATCAGGATAGTAGAACAGAATGCAGAATTCAGTGTTACAGCTACAGAGAAGCTGCAGAGAAAAATCAAATCTATGATCTCGCATCTGAGATGAGTTTTGTTTAGGAGGTCATTAGTACATTGAACTCTCTTTCCCAAATGGAGGCTGGAACTTAATTTAATCAAAGTTGATTTAGATTTTTGATAGACATCTTAGTTGGAGATTGTGAGTGCCAGCAGGAAAGTGGAACTGAGACCACCACCAGATCAGCCATGCTCTTTGAATGTTGAGAAGGCTCAGAAGGCTACATGGCCTACTTCTGCTCCTAAGCTCTATTTTCGTATGGAAATCTCATTGCCACAATATAAGGGGAGTAACTTGGAGCCTGTAATAACACCATTAGTGTAAAGTTCTTTTGATTCATTGTGCCCTGTAGCTTTCTCAATCATTCCTTTGATTTGTATCGATTACAAATTATCTCATGGAGGGTTACTGGACCTGAAATGTTGACTCTGTTTTCTCTCTGCAGATGCTGCTTCTTTCTCCGGAAATTTCTGTTCTTGTTTTAGATGTCCAGTATTCGCAGTTTTTTTTGTTTTATTTTATGGATTATCATGATCAGTTTTCATTCTTGCGTCTACAAATTAGATATATTCAGTTGCTTAATGAATACGGGGTCCCCGAATTACAAACGTCCAACTTGGGAATGCAATCTCATAGAGAGATGTAATTTTAAAGAACACGTGAACATTTCCCATACTTAGGAATGGTTACTTTATATTGTCCTGCATTGTGTTCCAACTTGCAAATGGACCTGTGAACGGACTCCAGAATGGAACCCATTTGCAATCTGGAGTCTACCTGTACATCCTAATAAATTGGGATAACCTGCCGCCTGGTTTTGGAAAATATGGGGTGAAAAGATATGTATTTCCCACCTATGAACCAGTAATCCAGAATCAATTGCAAAACATGTCTATATTTATGATTAGTGCAAGCAGTAAAAGGTCATTTACATATTTGCCTTCCTTGGTTTTTCTCTTCCTTTTCCAAATCAAAGGAGTCGTATAGTCCATTAAAATCTTCCACATCTTGGAGCACTACTTCAGTGTTAAAACATTAGTGTGGAGAAGTGTTTCCTCTAAAATAAAGCAAAGCATTTAATATGTTGACTCTAATTTAATGTAAGTTGTTTTTGATATATCAGCATGATCCCCAGGCCTGCTTAATGTAAATATACCTGTATGCTTTAATGGTGAGATTTCTGTTATTATAAATAGTCAAACAGCTTTATTTATAAACATTATAAAGAACAAACAGCAATTTCCCTTCCCACCGTACTCAATACTGTTCTTGGTGAAATTCCAATATCACACCAAACTAATACCTCCAAACACTACACCACCTAACATTGACAACCTGTTTTTGTCCACACTCCAAAAGATGTGAAACTCAAAATGCTCCAGAACTAATTTTAATTTTGGAAGGGCCAAATATACAAATATTGTGGGATGTTCTTTATAGTTAAGTGTACATTTTATTTGCCTAAACATTTGTTGTATTGTGGCCCCAATGACAACTTAATAAAAGCCAAAAGAACTGCAGATGCTGTAAATCAGGAACAAAAACAGAAGATGCTGGAAAAGCTCAGCAGGTCTGGCAGCATCTGTGAAGCAAAATCAGAGTCAATGCTTCGGATCTGGTGACCCTTCCTCAAAACAATTCTGAGGAAGGGTCACCGGACCCAAAACGTTAACTCTGATTTTTCTTCATAGATGCTGCCAGATCTGCTGAGCTTTTCCAGCATCTTCTGTTTTTGTTCTCAATAACAGCTTTGTTCGTTTCTCGACCTGGCCTCTCCTTACTAAATTAGAATTTTATATTTTCAGCATGGTTGGCTCACAACAATGCAGTGTTTGACCTTGCTTGGGTTCCTGGAGAGCCAAAATTAGTAAGTACTGTATTTTCCTTGTACATTCCTTCTGTAGAAAAATGTGTGACAATAGTACTGTTGAACATTTGTACTTTTGTGTGTATCTTGAAGGTTACAGCTTCAGGTGATCAGACAGCAAAACTCTGGGATGTGAAAGCGAGTGAGCTCCTTGGCACATTTAAAGGCCACCAGTGCAGCCTCAAGTCTGTGGCATTTGGAAAGCAGGAAACAGGTACCATATCAAATTAGCTTTGCTCCATAAAGCTTTATTTATTAAGGAACAAAAATACTCAATTTTTTTTATATTTGCTTTTGTTGAAGCTGTATTTTGCACTGGTGGAAGAGATGGTAACATAATGGTCTGGGACACTCGCTGCAGTAAGAAAGGTAGGTGTTCCTCAACATAGTTAAAAGAACATATTTTGTAAAGAGTCAGTGTCCTGTGCATTGTGCTGTGGAATCACAACACATTTTGAGAATGAGAGAAGTTTAGTATTGCTTTTTGAGCTCCACTGCGTCCCATATCCTTGACTTTCTCCAATATTTGCATTTGTTTCTAGTGCATCCTCGCCCAAACCCCTATCATTGAAAGTGTGTAGTCATCTTTTGAGAGGCACCCATGAGAAATTACTTGCAATTACGACCCCCCATTCCATTCAGTCAATATGTTGAAAGGAAGATTCAAATCTCCAAATATGGTTCTTCCTTGCTGGCTGCAGATAGAGCATTAATCCTTTCAGAAGTACCCGTGAATGAATCTTTTGTAGCATGTGCAATTCTGACCAGGAATGTGGGGAGAAATTGAGGCCCAACTTGCAAGTAGAGCAGTGGAATTAAATAAAGACCGCTCTGTGTCACAATTGCAGTTGACTACAGTTGCTTCTGGTCTTGCAATTATAATTATACATTTTGAAAGCAAACAGTTCAACTAACTACTGTAAATTTTCTGAAAGGGAAATTGTTATCTCTTGGACTCCTTTGTACTATCTGTAAAGATTTTATTGAAAATGAGTTTAAATGGTCTGAACCCAGTTTATAGTGACAGTCACCAAAGAATCCTATTAGAGCAAGAAGTTGCTTCAGAATGCTAGGTTGCTGGTCGCTGAAACTGCGGTGATGGGAGGGGTGAAATCCAGGTGCATGATAGCCAAGTACTTTGAAGTTGAAAATCAAACTGAAAAGAATAGTTAGTGATGTTGAAATTTGCTGTGAGATCATTTAATTCTCTTCAAACTGATCATTTATCTTGTTTTTCATTTGTAAACTTGGACAATTATATCAGCCATGATCAAATGGCAGAACAGACTCAATGGGCTGAATAGCCTAATTCTGTTCCGATATCTTATGGTCTTATGATAACATATTGCATTTTAGTAATGTGTCTCATCTAAGATGACCACTTCTCAACATCGTTTAAGAAACATTGCAAATTCATTCATTTATTTAAAGAGTGTTGAGATTTACTGCTGTGGACTTTGAATAGTGGCATGGTGGCTCAGTGGTTAGCATTGCTACCTCACAGCCCCAGGAACCTGTGTTCAATTCCACCCTCAGATGACTGTCTATGTGGAGTTTGCTTATTCTCCCCGTTTCTACGTAGGCTTCCTCCAGGTGCTCCAGTTTTCTTCCACAGTCTGAAGATGTCCAGGTTAGGTGGATTGGCCACGCTGAAATTGTCTGCAGTGTTCAGGGATGTGTAAGCTAGTTGGATTAGCTGTGGTAAACGTGGGGCTATGGGAATACAGTAGTCTAGATGGGGATGCTCTTCAGAGGGTCAGTGTGGACTCAATGAGCTGAATGACCACCTTCCACACTGTAGGGGTTCTATGGCTCAAGCTTAATATATTGTACCATGGTTGTGGATTGCATATTTTCCAGCAGAATGTGCTCTTGATTTTGACTCCAAAGTGTTACATGTAGTTAATTTTTCATTTCATACTTGAATTGATTCCATCTACTAATGAAATGGGGAGACAGGACTTGCCTAGGTAAGGAAGCGTTTGTAGGGTTAGACAGGGAGAGGAGAGGACTGGGACAAATTAAATTGCTCTTTCAATCAGACAGCAAAAGGATCCATAAGGCCTCTTTCTAAATTGCTTGTCTAATTTGAAGATCTAAATGAGTGTTTTCTAACAATGTCCTGGGTGTAAGTTCTTCCTCTTGCATTCCTCTCAATTTCATTTGGTGTCCACATATTAGCATGAGCCACTTTTTGAGACTTTGCATAGTGAATTTTTCACTCTTGTTTTGCTTACTGAGTTTAACTTGGTAAATTGTGCAATGTAACAGTGATCCCAGGACTTAATTTGATAATACGTTCATTTAATATTTATGAAAAAACTTCTTTCAGAATATATTGGCAATAAACAATTGTGCCATGCGTACATATGATTAATGTATTGAAAGTTTTTTAATTAGATTTTGCCAAGTTTATGTTCACTGACCAGTTCGTTACAGGTAGTTCATTTTGTTTGGAGCTGTATCTGTATACTTAATTTCGTTTGATATCTAATAATTTTTCTATGCCTTCATTCTGACTTTGATTCATGCCCCAGTACGCCCAGATTTTTCTGTGCCTCCATGTTCTGCAAAGTGCGCCTATTAGTGGACTGCCACAAGGATGAATCCTAGGGTCTCAATTGTTTACTGTGTATACTAATGACTTAGAGGAGGGTGCAGGGTGTAATGTATCTAAAATTGCTGTTGATACAAAAATAGGAGGCACAGTATGTTGTAATGAGGACATAAGGAATCTCCAAGAGAATCTGGATAGGTTGAGTGTGTGGGCAAAAACTTGACGGAAAGTGTGAGGTAATGGACTTTGGTAAGAAGAAACAAAAGACAATTATTTAAATAGAGAGAGTCTCAATTTTTAAAAAAGTGCAGCACAGAGGGGTCTGTAAGTTCTTGTGCATGAAACATAAAAAGTTAGCATGCTGGCTCAGCAAATAAAGATAAATTGAATTATGGCCTTTATTGCAAGGGGAGTTGGAATTTAAAAATAAGGAAGTCTTCTTACAACTGTATTGGTTTTTCTTGAGGCCACACGTGAAATGCTGTGTTCAGTTTTGGTTCCTACTTTTTAAAAAAAGGAGATATTGGCATTGGAGGCAGTTCAAAAGAGATTCACTTGGCTGATTCCTGGCATTAAGAGGTTGACTTATCAAGAATGGCTAATCAGGTTAGGGCTTTATTCATTTGAGTTTTAAAGACTGAATGAAGCTCTTATTCAAATATGCAAGATTCTGGGAGGGCTTGACAGCTCGGATGTTGAGATGATGTTTCTACTTGTGGGAGAATCTCAGACTAGGGAACATGATTACAGAATATGGAACACTTGTTGAAATCTGATATGTGAAGGAATTTCTTCTGTCAGGGTAGTACATGTCTGGAATTCTGCAGCCTTGAGAGTTGTGGAGGCTAGATCACCGAAAGTATTTAAGGAGAGTGTAGATTTTTCTAATATGAGGTAGTTGACGACTCTGTGGAGCTAGTACAAAAGAATTGAGGCACGGGGACTATCAACTATGATCGTATTGAATAGCGAGCTAGGCTTGAGGAGCTGAGTGGCCTACTCCTCTTCTTTCTTATTAGGATTAAATTCTACATTTCTATTCTTTCTGCCGAAGTTGAGAAGTTAATATTTTTCCACATTATGTGCCATGTGTCAAATTTTTGTCCTCTCAGTTAACCTTTCTATGCCCCTTTCCTTCTTTCCTCTTCACAATTTGTTTGTTAACAAATTTGTCGACCGTACATTTGCTGGCATCATCTAAATAATTGAAATAGATTGTAAATAATTGAGGACCCAGCACTGATCCCTGTGGCACACCACTTGTTACTCTTGCCAACCTGAAAACTAGCCATTTATACCTGCTCTATTTCCTGATGGCTAATCAATCCTCTATCCTGCCAAATGTTGCCCTTGAACAGTGAGATTTTATTTTCCATCGTAACCTGTAATGTGGCACCATGTCTAATGCATTCTGCAATTTATGTACAGCACGTGCTGATTGAAGAAATTGTTCAAAAAGCACTCCCTAGACTTATCTTCTAGGCTGCTTTTGCCAGTTTGATTCAATGTAGATCTAGTCATCCATGATAATCACTGTATCTTTCTCAAAAGCCCCATTGTTCCTCTGTACCCCTTGCTGCACTGCCTGAAATATTAGGGGCCAAGAAATCACTTCCATAAGTGACTTCCTGGCTCTACTACTACTTGTCTATGCACAAACTGATTCTACATCTTGAACTTTAGAACTTGGGTCATCTTTCCCTATTATACTAATTTCATCCTGAATAATTGGATAGAACCCTCCATTTTTCCAAGCTTCCTATCATTCTGACTTTGCTGTCTCGTAGCTATTTTCTGTAATGGCTATCAGATCACATACATTTATTTCAATTTGAGCTGTCAACTTTTTGTTCTCTTACAAACGTTTGTGTATTCAGAGTCAGAGCCCTTATCTTGGTCTTTTTATCATTTTTGCACTGTCTGGCATTGTCTACTTGTGCACACCTATGTTTGTATGCTCAGTCACTTCTTGCCACATTTCCCTTATTGTCACCTTGCTGCCTTGTCTACTGCCTTCATTTTATTACATCTTCCCATACTTGATCCTTTGCCCCCAATATTTAGCTTTAAACCCTCTCCTGCCCTAGTTATGTGACTTGGCAGAACACTGATCCCAGTCTGGTTCAGATGCAGACACACCTGCTGACTATTTCCTGCACTTGGTCATTATTCCGGTCTTTTGCCATCAGTCTTGGCGCTTCCATGACAACCCTATCTAAAATGGTTACCAATGACACAATGAAACATGTATTACAATAAAATGAAGTTTAACAGAGCACATCTCTCTAACTTTTAATTCTAAAAAGGGTGTGGCCTTGACAGAAAAAAGTTCACTGCTTTTAATTCTTCAGTGTGTCGATGTAGGATGGAGTCATACAAAACACAAAGCTGTGAACCTTTGTTTCAAAGAGGTAGTCAAAGATCTTCTTCTGGTTTGATTGTGATGTTGTCCACTCCAGCCCAAGTCTAAAAGATTGCTGATTCATTCTATCTAAGTGAAAACATAGAGTGGCAATTTGGACAAATGAACTGCTGAGGTGGTTATTGTGAGATAGAATGGGAGGGTGGCGGTGGAGAGATGGACAACTGAGTTTGAATGTTATTCATAGACTTCTTGCTTATGATTAGATGGATTTTACAGACAAGTGAAGCAAATTACTGGTGCTCACAACACGCAGGCCAAGCAGACTCCTCCAAAACAGAAGAAACGGCGACTGGCTGTACGAGGACTTGCTCCTTCTGTGGTATGATTGCTTTTCCACTTGTCTGGTACTCCAATTACCACTGCTTCAGTGGCTGAGCCTCTTGTTAAAAATGGGTCAGGTTTACTCCATGTGCTGAGTTGTCTATCATTTTTCCACAGGATTTTCAGCAGAGTGTAACGGTAGTGATTTTTAGAGACGAAAAGACTTTGATCTCTGCAGGGGCAGTGGATGGGTAAGTGGAATTTGGAACAAAAATGGGAGCTCTAATTCCTTCTGAACAATCCACTGTTGCACTGTTCTCATTCTGACAAAGTATATATGTCTTAGTGAGGTTTGAGGGATAAATGTTGGCCAGGGCACTACTTCATGTAGCACCAGGAGCTCTGAGTGGATATTGGTTTAATGTTTCATTTGAAGGACAGCACCTTTGGGACTGCAGTGAAACATCAGTCTAGATTACCAGCTTGTTTTCTGCATTAGGACTTGACTAGGACAATGGTGCTATCAGTAAGCCAAGGCTAACATTTACTTACAGCGTTTATTCAATCGCTGTCACATCTGTAAAAATGGGTTATTTACTTTCCAGGGTCATCAAGATGTGGGATTTGAGGAAGAACTACACCATTCATCACCAGGATCCTGTGCCTGTGCAGTTCTTCCCTTATCCAGGAAGCAGTGCACGGAAACTCGGTATATATCTTTTTACTGTCAGTGCAACTTTGGGAGAAGTATGAGGCTTCATTGAATGGTTGTGAATCTATTATTGAATCCATTCTTATTCCCCTGAAGGAGCAAAGGATATGCAGCTGCTCCTGGGATTGCAGGCTTAGTTAAAGATTTATTCTCGTTTTTTTTTCCCACAGTTTTACAGTAATTATAGCAATTATAATTTATTAATATAAGATTTTGTTCCATTTTGTTTTATTAACATTAAAAAAAAGCAAAAAAATCACAATTTGTTTTCAAACAGACTTTTTAAAAACTTTTTTTAGGGTCTACAGTAAACGGCTAAGTTTTTTTTTATTCTTAATTCAGAAATTTTTTAAAAAGTCTGTGTTTTAGAGGGTTTTTGTTTGCATTGTAAAAGCTTTTTTTTCTTGAAAAAAACAGTTTCTTTTTAAAATAAGAGGTGTGTTTTCATTCCGGAGAGTCCTACACATGGTCAGCTCTGGAGAAGAGTTTCTTTTTCTTTTGAGGAATTTATTGAAGAGGAATCTTTGTTATTCAGTTAATCAGCTAGTTGGTTGATTTTTATTTAATGTTTGATATATGTATATTTTTCCATTTTAGCATTTTTTTTTCTGTAGGTATTGAAAGGATTTATATATAAAATGATATTGACACATTTTTCTTATAGGCTTAACATTATTAAGGCCATATATAAAGTACAGGATGAGATGGCTAGTAGATTTATTACCAAGCAGGATCAGTCAGATAGATGGGTGGCTGTCAGGTAAGGTAATAAGGTAGTTCAAAAGTCTTCCTCTATCAAATAGATATTCAGTTTGTGGAACAGTTGAAGGGGATGGTCTTGCCGAGGAAAATGGAAGGGCCAGTCAGTCATTGGACACTTGGAATGGATCTTATGTTAGGCAGTGTTTGGCAAGATTTAATAGAATTATTGTTATGGGGGACTCTCCTTTCAGGGGCACAGACAGGCGATTCTGTGGCAGTGAGCATAAATGTAGAATGGTTTGTTGTTTTCCTGGTGCTTGGATTAAGGATGTTTCTAAATGTTTCAAGCGTATTGTTAAAAGTGAGATTGAGAGGCCAGAAATTATTGTGCAAATTGACATTTTTTTAGGGAAAAGATTAAAGCAGTAGAGAGTAAATTTAAGAGGTTAGGTAGAAGATTAAAAAATAAAACCTTAAAAGTCGTAACGTCTGGTTTACTCCCAATGCCAAACTCCAACAAGGGCAAGAACAAAAGGTTAAAGGAGATAAATCAATGGCTGAAGAGCTGGTATATTGTTCAGGGATTCAGGTTTTTTAGACAATTGGAATGTCTTTTGGGATAGAAAAGACCGGTTCAAAAAAGATGGGTCCAACCGAAACTGGATAGGGACCAATATCTTAGCAGGGAGACTTGCTCATTCTATTAAGGGAGACTTTATAATGATACAGAAGGTGAGTGGAGGAATTCTAAGTAGCAGTGTTAATGAAAGGATTGATCGGGAAGCTTCTGAATGTGAGGAGAGCACGTCAATTAGACAAGAAAGAGAGAGTCAGAGTATGTAGTAGCTCTGAAGAACTAAATTGCATTTATTTCAATGCAAGGGGTCTTAGAGGTAAGGCTGTTGAACTCAGGGCATAGAACATAGAACATTACAGTGCAGTACAGGCCCTTCGGCCCTCAATGTTGCACCGACCTGTGAAACCAATCTGAAGCCCATCTAACCTACACTATTCCATTATCATCCATATGTTTATCCAATGACCATTTAAATGCCCTTAAAGTTGGCGAGTCTACTACTTTTGCAGGCAGGGCATTCCACGCTCTTACTACTCTCTGAGTAAAGAACCTACCTCTGACATCTGTCCTATATCTATCACTCTTCAATTTAAAGCTATGTCCCCTCATGCTAGCCATCACCATCCGAGGAAAAAGGCTCCCACTGTCCACCCTATCTAATCCTCTGATCATCTTGTATGTCTCTATTAAGTCACCTCTTAACCTTCTTCTCTCTAACGAAAACAGTCTCAAGTCCTTCAGCCTTTCCTCATAAGACCTTCCCTCCATACCAGGCAACATCCTGGTAAATCTCCTCTGCACCCTTTCCAATGCTTCCACATCCTTCCTATAATGCGGTGACCAGAACTGTACGCAATACTCCAAGTGCGGCCGCACCAGAGTTTTGTACAGCTGCAACATGACCTCATGGCTCCGAAACTCAATCCCTTTACCAATAAAACCTAACACACCGTACGCCTTCTTAACAACGCTTTCAACCTGGGTGGCAACTTTCAGGGATCGATGCACCTGGACACCGAGATCTCTCTGCTCATCCACACTACCAAGAATCTTACCATTAGCCCAGTACTCTGTATTCCTGTTACTCCTTCCAAAGTGAATCACCTCACACTTTTCCGCATTAAACTCCATTTGCCACCTCTCAGCCCAGCTCTGCAGCTTATCTATGTCCCTCTGTAACCTGCAACATCCTTCCGCACTATCCACAACTCCACCGACTTTGGTGTCATCCGCAAATTTACTAACCCATCCTTCTACGCCCTCATCCAGGTCATTTATAAAAATGACAAACAGCAGTGGCCCCAAAACAGATCCTTGAGGTACACCACTAGTAACTGAACTCCAGGATGAACATTTCCCATCAACCACCACCCTCTGTCTTCTTACAGCTAGCCAATTTCTGATCCAAACCGCTAAATCACCCTCAATCCCATGCCTCTGTATTTTCTGCAATAGCCTACCATGGGGAACCTTATCAAATGCTTTACTGAAATCCATATACACCACATCAACCGCTTTACCCTCATCCACCTGTTTGGTGACCTTTTTCAAAGAACTCAATAAGGTTTGTGAGGCACGACCTACCCTTCACAAAACCGTGTTGACTATTCCTAATCAACTTATTCCTTTCTAGATGATTATAAATCCTATCTCTTATAATCCTTTCCAACACTTTACCCACAACCGAAGTAAGGCTCAATGGTCTATAATTACCAGGGTTGTCTCTACTCCCCTTCTTGAACAAGGGGACGACATTTGCTAGTCTCCAGTCTTCTGGCACTATTCCTGTTGACAATGACGACATAAAGATCAAAGCCAAAGGCTCTGCAATCTCCTGTCTAGCTTCCCAGAGAATCCTAGGATAAATCCCATCCGGCCCAGGGGACTTATCTATTTTCACACCTTCCAGAATTGCTAACACCTCCTCCTTATGAACCTCAATCCTGTCTCGTCTAATAGCCTGTATCTCAGTATTCTCCTCGACAACATTGTCTTTTTCCTGTGTGAATACTGACGAAAAATATTCATTTAGCACCTCTCCTATCTCTTCGGACTCCACGCACAACTTCCCACTACTGTCCTTGACCGGCCCTAATCTTACTCTAGTCATTCTTTTATTCCTGACATACCTATAGAAAGCTTTAGGGTTTTCCTTGATCCTACCTGCTAAAGACTTCTCATGTCCCCTCCTGGCTCTTCTTAGCTCTCTCTTTAGGTCCTTCCTGGCTAACTTGTAACTCTCAAGCGCCCTAACTGAGCCTTCACGCCTCATCTCTGCATAAGCCTCCTTCTTCCTCTTGACAAGAGATTCAACTTCTTTAGTAAACCACGGTTCCCTTGCTCGACCACTTCCTCCCTGCCTGACAGGTACATACTTCTCAAGGACATGCGGTAGCTGTTCCTTGAACAAGCTCCACATTTCAATTGTGCACGTTTAAGAACATGGGATTGAGACGTCATAGCTATTACTGAAACTTGGTTGAGACATGGACGAAACTGGAAGCTCAATGTTCCCAGTTTTAGATGCTCCAGGAAGGATAAAAAAGGAGGCAAGAAAGGGTTGGGAGTGGGGAGTGGGGAGTGGGGAGTGGGGGGTGGGGGGTGGGTGGCGTTTTTGATTAAGGAATACATTACAATACATTACTGCTATAACTAGGGAAGATAGTTCTGAAAAATCCTCCAGTGAAAATGTACTGGGTAGAAATTACAAATAAGAAAGGAAAGATCACTTTGATGGGATGGTACTATAGGCTCCCTGACAGTAAGAAAAAAATTGAGAAACAAATATGTATCAGGAAATCTCCGATATATGTAAACACAATAAGGCTGTAATAATAGGAGATTTTAATTTTACAAACATTTGACTGGGATTACCATAGTGTTAAAGGTTTGGATGGAGAAGAATTTTGTCAAATGTGCTCAAGAAAATTTTCTTTATCAATTTGTGGATGCTGCTACTAGAGCAGGAGCAAAACTAGACTTTCTTTTGGGCAATAAAGCAGGGCAGGTGACTGAAGTAGAAGTGGGGGGACACTTTGGGTCTCGTGATCATAATTCTGTTAGTTTCAAAATGGTTATGAAATAGGATAAGCCTCCATAAAAGTTCAAGTTTTTATTTGGAGTAAGGAAAATTTTAATGGTATGAGACACGAACTTTCAAATGTTGATTGGAGTAGACTGTTTGCAGATAAAAGGATGTCTGACAAGTGGGAGGCTTTCAATAAAGTGATGACGAGTTCAGAAGCATTCTGTTCCTGTTAGAGTGAAGGGTATGGCTGGTAAGATTAAGGAATAATGGATGAATAAAGATATTGAGGTTCTAATCAAGAATAAAAGAGAAATTTTTTTAGATATAGACAACTTAGTTCAATTGAATGTCTTAATCAATATAAAGCGTGTAGGGGCATTCTTAAGAGAGAAATCAGAAAGGAAAACAGGGGATATGAGATAGCATTGGCAGATAAGATTAAGGATAATCCAAACAGATCCTACACATACATTAAGAGCAAGAGGGCAACTGGAGAGAGGGTTGGGCCTCTTAAAGATCAAGGAAGTCTTCTTTGTGTTGAACCCCAGGAGATGGGAGAGATACTAAATGAAAATTTTGCGTCAGTTATTATTGTGGAGAAAGAAATGGAGTCGAGAGAATGCAGAGAATTAAACTTTGATGTTTTAAGAACCGTTCACATTACAGAAGAGGAAGTTTGGGAAGTCTTAGAGAATATAAAGATGGATAAATCTCCGTTACCTGATCTAATGTATCCCATAACATTGTAGGAAGTAAGAGCTGAAATTGAGACCCCTTGCAGAAATATTTGTATCATCTGTAACTATAGGTGAGGTGCCTGATGACCAGAGGGTGGCTAATGTTGTACCTTTGTTTAAGAAAGGTTGTAAGGACAAATTGGGAAACTATAGACCTGTGAGTCTGACTTCGGTTGTGGGTAAATTGTTGGAAGTGATTATAAAAGATAGGATTTGTGGACATGTGGAGAGGCAAAAATTTATTAGGGATAGTCAGCATGGTTTTGTGTGAGGAAAATCATGTCTTACAAACTTGATTGAGTTTTTTGAGGAAGTTACTAAAACGGTTGATGATGGCAGAGCAGTAGACGTTTGTTTATTTGGAATTTAGTAAAGCCTTTGACAAGGTTCCGCATGGTAGACTAATTAGTAAAGTTAGGTCACATGGGATTCAGGTTGAGTTGCCAACTGGATACATAATTGGCTTAACAGCAGAGTCAGAGAGGTGGAGGGTTGCTATATGGACTGGAGGCCTGAGACCAGTGGTGTTCCAGAACGATCAGTTCTGGGTCCTCTTTTGTTTGTCATGTATAGAAATGATTTGGATGAGAACATGAAAATAATGGTTAGTAAATTTGCAGCTGACACCAAAATTGGTGGCATTGTAGACAGTGAAGAAAGTTTTCAAAGATTACAAAGGGATCTTGATCAAGGGGGTCAATGGGCTGAAAAAATGGTAGATGGACTTCAGCCTGGATAAATGTGAAGTATTTTGACACAACAAACAAGAAGAGGGCTTGTACAGTTAATGGTAGGGCCTTGGGCAGTGTTGTAGAACAGAGGGACCTAGGGGTGCAGGTACATAATTTTTTAAAGTTTGCATCACATATAGACAGGATGGTTAAAAAGGCATTTGGTACGCTTGCCTTGATTGCTCAGTCCTTTGAGAATAGGAGTTGCAACATTATATTGAGGTTGTACAGAACATTGGTGAGGCCTCTTTTGGAACACTGTGTCCAGTCCTGGTCGCCCAGTTATCAGAAGGATATTATCTAGCTGGAGAGGGTTCAGAAGAGATTTATCAGGATGTTGCTGGGTATGGAAGATTTGAGGTATAAGGATAGGCTGGGACTGTTTTCACTGGAGTACTGGAGGTTGAAAGGTAACCTGATAGAAGTTTATAAAATAATGAGAGGTGTCGATAGAGTTGATGGTAGTTGTCTTTTCCCTAGGATGGGGGATTTCAAGACAAGGGGGCATATTTTTAAGGCGAGAGGAGAGAGATTTAAAAAGACATGAGGCAAATTTTTTTACACAGAGGGTCATTCCTGATGAAGTGGTTGATGCGGGTATAATTACAACATTTAAAAGACATTTGGATGGATATATGAATAGGAAAGGTTTGGAGGGATACGGGCCATGAACAGGCAGGTGGGACTAGTTTAGTCTAGGATTACCTTCGGCATGGACTGGTTGGACCGAAGGATATGTTTCCATGCTGTATGACTGTACTCTCACCGGCTGTCATCATTCAAATAGCAGTGGCAGGAAGCAAGTCCTGCAGAAGTAAAATACTAACATACTTCATGTCATGAAACGCTGAATGTAAAATCTGCCATGTGCTGGTCTGAACGTGAAAATATAAAGGACCTTAATTGCAGTCAGAATAACAGTTAACGTCTCGGGTCCAGTGACCCTTCCTCAGAAGGGTCACTGGACCCGCGACGTTAACTCTGTTTTTCTGACTGCAGTTAAAGTCCTTTATATTTTCACGTTCAGATCAGCACATGGCAGATTTTACACTGTGTTTCATGTTCATGACCGGACCTGAAACGTTAACTCTGTTTTTTCGTCACAGCTGCTGCCAGACCTGCTGAGCTTTTCCAGCAACTTTGTTTTTGTTCCTGATTTATAGCATCTGCAGTTCTTTCGTTTTTTAATTGCAGTCGTTCTGTTTGTGAAGCCTGACAAATTTGAGTTGTGTGCAAGCATTAGTTGATTCAGTTGTAGTTAGAATTAGTTTTTGACTGTGTTTAAATTAGGTTTTAAACAATTTCCTAAAATAATTAGGGAACTTCAATTTGTTCACATTTTAGGGTACTCCAATGTTGTCTTGGATTCAAAAGGCTCCAATCTTTTTGCAAACTGCACCGATGATAACATTTACATGTTTAATGTGACTGGCCTGAAGACTGTACCAGGTAAGTGAGTGATTGTCCAAAGCACTTGTGGTGAGAGGGTGAAAAGGAGCTTTTAGATTTACTTTACTTAAAACTCCGTAATGTTGCTTTTCCCTTCGTAATTTTATTTTTTCTTCTTTAAAATTATGAACTAGATTATTTTTGTAGAAAGTGTGTATCTGCAACTGTTTATGTTTCCAACTTGTCTGCACTTTATAAAGTAAAAATGCAAAGTGTTTTAGCACTTTTCATATCAAAAGATCGTATGTAGATGCTATTATAATTTTATTATGTCCATAAACCCCCTTGTAGGCCTTACTTAAACATTCTTCAAATGAATGACTTGCTTCAAACTAACAAATAGGGTCTATTTAAACTTCAATTAGTGTTGGTGCAAAGAATTTAATGGAAACCTAGGCCAAACTGACACTGGAGTACAGACACATTGAGATGTTCCTTCACCAGGTGTCCCTCTAGCATGAGTTCAGGATTTCCACCACAATTCTGAGATTCATGCAAAGTCAAACAGCTGCACACCAAGGTGAGAATTGCAACGTGAATTTAAAAAAACATTTAATTTGTGTAATCCATTTTGTGATCTCATCATATCTAAAAATGCAAATTACATTAGAAATTACAAATAAATTATTTAAAGAAATGGAGCAGTTTATGTACAATAAAGCCCCACATACAGTATTAATATAAATCACACAATAATCTGTTTGTGTTGAGGATTTTATGTTTGTCTTGTGATCTTAAGTTCTTGATCAATGAGCAAAAGAGTTAGTTGTACTTGAGGCAAAGTTTACAGGCTGTGTCCTTTTTTGACTTTTCCTGAAGTTTCCCTGTGTCTGATATCAGCTGGCTGAGGGAACAAGTCGAAGATTTGTTCCATATCAGTTGCTGACAATGTTGACATTTTCAAGGTTCTCGCCATAGTAAATGACATCATTTTGTTAGCTGCATTCCCAATGAAAATCTTGATTTGCCTTGACTGTCCTGTGTGAAATTAGACATAACCATGTGAGGACGTATAGGCACAGTTCAATGAGTTTGTATTATACTTTCCTCTAATGTATAATATGACTCCATTTAGCAAGTTCAGGGTCACAGACAAGACAACAATTAAAGACTTTGTACCATTGAGGGAGAATGCAAACTCGAGAGGAATGTACAGAAATAAGGACAATTATTATTCTTCACCTTCTTGACCTATTTTGCATGTTTTCAAAATTTCCAATAAGTTAAGACCTAAAATCTGATGTTAAATTACACCAAGTGGGTCAGATCTTAACTTGCGAAATTTCTTTGTTCTCCTTTTATTGATTTGCTCTATGTTTTATATAGTGGCAACCTTCAGTGGTCACCAGAACTCCACCTTCTATATTAAGGCCAATCTCAGTCTGGATGATCAATTCCTCCTTAGTGGGTCCACTGACCATAATGCCTATATATGGAAGGTAAGTGGCTGTGCAGTTGGAAGTGGAAATAGGTGCAACACTTGATGAAACAACACTCTTCAATCTGCAAAGAATACTTCATTTTCAGCAGGAACTCATGAATCCTGATTAAGAGTGGGAATCTTGTTTGCTTGCTCCCTCACACTCATAAGCCAAAGAATGCTGTGGTGCATTATAGTGTATCTGCTACCACTTTGGAAGTACTGTAATCAGATAGTTAACTACATAGGTCAGGACTATTAGCTGGGGACATTATGTTAGATTTGTGTAGAATGAGGCCACTGTAGTTGGATCTCTGCAAGAACAACTTGACTGGCACAGTTCTTCTGTGTTTTCCTTCTAAGCCCTTAAATCATTCCTCTTTAAATCATTTTAATTTTCTTTTGAAAGTCACGATTGAAACTGCCTTCAACATGCTCGCAGACTCTGCATTGCAGATCCTATCTATTCGCTGCGTAAATGTTTTTATTTCTTCCCCATTTTATCTTTGACACTTTTGCAAATAATTTTATATTTTTTTCTAACTCTTATTTTTGACCTCACTGAAAACAGGAACAGTTTCTCCCTATTTACTCTGTCCAGACCCCTTATGAATTTGAAAACCCTTACAAAATCTGGCCTCGATCACCTTTTCTAAGAAAAAGTCCCACTTCTCCAAATTTACCCTCACAACTGAAGTCTCCCATCCCAAGAATCATTATGTTTTCTGTACTATGTCCAATGCCTTCACATCCTTCTAAAGTGGGGTGTCCAGAACTGGACACACCTCCAGTTCGGGTGGCTGAATTGGGACAATTATTACAATGTTAGGTGTAACCGGATTCATTGGATGAAATTATGTCAATTTCACAGGGGCAGACAGCACAGTGAGCCATTACCTGTACTGACTTCATAGGCATCTTCATTGATATCACTAGAAGCGGTGCTCGACTAACAGTTATTTTTCCTTTATTCTTCCACAGGGGTCAGTTAATTGACTAGAATTTAATATTTAGTAAATCCCCTTACCAGCTTGTGGAGTGATTATACTCAAAGCTATACATAATTAATTGTTTCTCTCAAATAGAGAGTAATGATAGTGATCTTTTCTAGACTTTGGCTTGTAACAGGCTCTGCCATGATTCTGGGATACTGTATTTAATTCAGGATCAAAATTTTGTTTGGTTTCAGTGTTTATGTATTAGTACTTTGTCAAATTCTAGTAAAGCCTAGGTTCAACTTAAGGATTTTGCTTGAATTTGCCCAAGTATTTGGTTAAAATATTTTGTACCCAATACTCACTCAAAACCTGGTGGGTTTTTCCTGTTTGAGTTCATTGCAACGGCCAATCTATTAACTGTCACATCAGTGTCCACTGAGTTGAAGGGTGACTCATCAGGATACTGAAAACCTGCAAAACTATTGTAGGAGAGTGAGAATCTTCCTGTGATTGTTTCATTAAAAGAATACAAAAGGGAAAAGAGGTTTATGTGGTGTGATGATTTCCTGCAGCTCAAGCTTCACTGTTTTAGGTCTATTAAATTGACACTAACTTCATGCTCAACAATCTTCTCTCAGTGCCTCAAAGCATAAAACCAATTATCGTCTTGGGTAATGCAATTCCATTTTGAAGCGATAGCTGCTATTCTATGCGAGAGTTTAACCAGTACTTAGCCAGAACCGTCAGGTACCTTCTGATCACACATTTGGAAGTGAAAAGCCGAATGTAATGAACCAGGAGGCACACAGTTATGATCACTTTACTGTGCTGTGTTAGCTGATCCTAATTGGGGCAGCACTGTGCTTGTACGCAGCCTCAGTTTCTGGTGTTAAGGCAGAGAAATATTAGTTGGGATTGCTGATCCAGTATGCTAGGCAATTACTTTGGGAAAGTTATCCCAGGTACAATAGATGAAAACAGAATTTGGCTTGGTTGTAATGCCTTCAGTAATTGTTTTTCATCACAGTGAAGGTTTTATAGAATACTTTATTGCAATCACCACAAGAAAGGGAAGAGAGATAGAGCAACTGCTGAACTTGTTGCAACAGCTTTCAGCGAGTTGTGCAGTTCCAGATTAGATTGGTGTAGCAGGAAACCTTTTTCTCTACAACAGATCAATTCCAAACACTTTTTGTAATCTCCTGTGTTGATGGATAATTTCATGATCTATTGTCACTTATCCTTCTTTTTGTAATCATGTGAAACTGCCTGAGCCAGACTGGCCAAATGGAAGGAAGTTTGAACTGAGAATTGCCAAATTCTGTTGTCTTATCACTAAAACTTAGTGCATTACCTGGCACAATAATATGGTCCACGTTCCTAATCCGTGCTGGAATCTGTTTGGCAGCATTCCAGTTTAAACTGATGTGAAAGTTTTGTTGTGCTGTAGCATTTTGAGTCACAGTTACAACTACTTCGGACAACTTCGTAATAATAATTTGAGTCTGAGTTGCAATACCATCATTAGAAATTGTCCCACTGAGGACTGACTTGATCACAATCTGCGGTTTACAATTACATCAATGAGACCTAATCAAACTCAGCAATAATACAACAAATGATGTTTGGCTTGTTGAATTATCTAGCCTTATTGCAAATCAATTTAATTCTAGTTCTCATTATTTCAGGTCTCTGACCCTCATCATCCTCCAACAGTGCTCCAGGGACACAGTCAGGAGGTGACCTGTGTGGCTTGGTGCCCTTCAGACTTCTCAAAGGTCAGTATGTATGCTGGTGATTTGTTCCTATTTAAAGGGGAAGTCACTGGACATTTCGCTTTTTAGATGCTATTTGATTGTTCCAGATTATCAGGGGAAGTATGTTATTGATGATGATATATGGGCCAAACACAGATAAATGGAACTAGTTTAGTTTGGGAAATCTGGTCAGCATGGACGAGTTGGATGAAAGGGTCTATTTCTGAGATGTATGACTCTTTGAAACTTAGCTAAATTTAAGGATCTGGGTCAACTACTTTGAGTAAAATCATCAACATAATTACTGTTTTGAAAATTTGCAGCCTTTTCACTTGTCAAGTATGTAACATTACTTTTTGAAATATATAAGTTCACACTGGTCCTATTATTTGTTGGAATTGACATCACAGTTACACAGGATTGTAAATTGTTCAGTTCACATTTGAGCTAGTTAGGGATAGTATAGAAGTTAAGTGATTCTGCTAAATTTCACCAAAAGTATTTGATCAGCTAATTGTTAGCCGTAACAAAATTAGTACCTTAATATGTGGTGCAGGAGTAAACTTGTAGTATTTGAATCTTGCCTGGAGATGGTTGGTTTTGTTGGTGCGTCTTTAATTTGGTCTTTATGGAAACATAATTATCTTGTATGATTTTGGCTTTATCAGTAATGGGTTTTTTTTTAGATTTAAGAATACCCCAAAACTGAAAAAGGTTTCCATTGTAATAGCTAAAATGATTAATTGTGAAGGTCGGTTTTCAGGTGCAAAAATAAAAGCACTTTCTGCTCAAAGCCTTTCCTGTACATCTATGCATCAAAAAGCTTCAAGCATTCTGGAGTAGTAATTGTATTTCTCTGCCTCCTTTTAGATTGCCACTTGTTCTGATGACAATACTGTCCGAATATGGCGCCTTGTTCGAAAAATGGGTGTAGCGAGATCAGATTTGGTGGGAACCGCGTGCCAGAAGAAGCATTTTGACAAAGGTGAGAAAAGAGGTGCACAAGGAATTTGAGAACATAGCCTTACGTATGGTAATAGCATGATTTGAACTGTTTTTTTATTTACTCCTTCACAGGATGTAAGTGTCATTGACCACACCACCATTAATTGCCCATTCCTAACTGCCCTTGCAGGTGGTTGTGAACTGCCTTTATGAATCGCTGCAATTCATGGAGTGTAGGTACATCCACAGTCCTGTGGGACGTTCCAGGATTTTGACCCCAGTGACAGTGAAAGAACAATATTGTTAGGCAGGGATATTGTTTGGAAGGAGATTTGCAGGTCGTGCTGCTCCCATGCATCTATTGCCCTTCTCCTTCAAAATGCTAGAAGTTGCAAATTTGAAAGTGCTGCCTAAAATGCCTTGGTTAATTGTTGTCATGCATCTTATAAATGGTGTACACATTGCTGTCGTGCATTAGCCTGGTCTCGTTTGGTTTCTGGTCAACGATAACCCCTAAGATGTTGTTCATGTGTATATATGGACAACCACTGAAATGTAACTCATCAACCCTGTATGTGATGAAAGAACATTGACAGGAGAGTAGACGTTGCCTTGGGCAACTATGCTAAACAAAACCAGTGCTTTCAAAACTTCTAAAAATAGATGCTGTTTGTAATAAACTGCAGATTATTCAGCACATGAAATAGAAAACTAGGTTAATGTTTTAACAGTGACCAGTAGCATTGTTCTGAAAATACTTAACCTGTCTTTCTCCATGTGCTGTCTTATTTCATGTACTTTTGCACTTTTGTATGTTTTTATCACAAATTATTTTTTCAATTTTTAAATATTTTGGGCACTATCATGATGAGAATGAGGTTTTTGAGTTCCCATAGTTGTTTGTATCTTAATTGTTTTGATTGTAATGTAGTTTAGATACCATTTGCCATGGTGGAGAGGGAAGTGGTTATTTGAACAGAAATGAAACATTAAATGCTGAATTGATCAACATGCAGTTGGGACTACTTTATTGTAACTTACCAAGCTGAACAGAAAATATGAATATGGAAATGCATAGAAAAAGTCTTTAACTAAATTGAGAGTTATGTTATGAATTGTTGTGCCAGCAGAGATGAGTTTTGCCAACAATTTGCACAAGATTGTATAAGTATTTATGGACACATCGTGCTTATGGACTTAGAGGTACATTCCAGGATTTTTTTTTTGATAAAATGACAAAGGTATCTGTAAAGTTTATACATTAGCATACTTCAGTGACAGTTCCTATGTTAATTTTCAAATTTTAAATCTCACTAAGTGTTAAAATCTTGCTTTTACCAGATGCTGTCAGTCAACCAATACAAAATACTACTCCTCCTAAATCTCCAGTGATAGAAGGTCCAAAGCTGCTGTCATCACAGCAAGCTGCATGTGCCCCTAATGTCTCTGGAGGTTTGCCTCTCTCTTCCAGCACACCCACCTCTGGGGCTCAAAGGGCCTTGGGCAAGAACTGCAGATCACATCAGATGGATCAAACAAGTTCAACTTCTCCAAATTCAGCCTCTAGGAAAATGTCGATCAAGAAGTGGATTGTCAAGAGTCCGAGCACTCCTAACTCCTCCCCTGATGTCCCTGATACTTCACCCAGGGGTGTGTTGGTTCCAGTTGAACAATGTCAATTGAAGAATGTCTCAGTCACTGTAAGTAACCAGATTCTAGAGAAGAAAGTTAAAAGGAGATTGGACACCAGTGATGGGTCAGTAAGAAACAGTTGGAAGAATGACGACAACGGCATTGTCTCAGGAATCAGCCCCGTTTCTAAAAGATGCAAAGTTGGTATCTTCTGCTTAAAGGAGTACAGTAGGAAAAGCCCATCGAATGAATGCGTAGAAGATACAGAGATGAAATGCTGTGAATGTAACACTGGGGAAAATTTAACTCCGGCAAGCCCTTTCCCCAATCCAGCTACTTCTTCTGTCTGCAAGTTTCAATGCATCCAGAAACTTGAGATGCACGACAAAGAAAACAGTTCTCCTCAAAAGTCAAACTGGCTTACAGATCTGGGGGTCAAACAGAAAACTGAAATGAACATTAGGATGGGGAGATCATCCAACAGTCCTGCATCCTCACAGAGTCCACCACTAAAGAAACGGGAAGAAAGGACAACAGGCTCACCGGTAAGTCATTTATCGCAGTGCTCTGCTAGATTTTAATGGGTCCACGTGTTGGAATTGTGATTGTGAAATAAACTTCATAAGTCATAAAGTCATACAGCACAGAAGAGGCCCTTTGACCTATCAAGTCTGCACCAACATATTTACATTGATCCCACTTTCTTGCACTTGGCTCATATCCTTGAATTTTATGATATTTCAAGTGCTCATCCTTGAACTACTTAAGGATTGTGAGGTTTCCTGCCTCAATTACCCTCCAGGCAGTGCCTTCCAGATTCCCACCACACTGTGGGTTAAAAACAAAATTGCCTCAAATCCCCTCTAAACCCCCTGACTTTTACCTGAAAATTATGCTGTCTCATTATTGACCTTTCAACTAAGGGGAACAAATACTTTCTATTCACCCTGTCTGTGCCCCTCATAATCTTATACACCTCACTTGGGTCCCCCCTCAGCTTTCTCTGCTCTAAAGAAAACAACCTGTGCCTAAGCAACCTCTCTTCATAGCTAAACTGCTCCATCCCAGGCAACATCCTGTATACAAAAAGCAGGACAAATCCAATGTGGCCAGTTGCTGCCCCATTAGTCAGCTCTTGATCATCAGTAAAGTGATGGAAGGTATCATCAACCGTGTTAATCAAACAGCACCTGCTCAGCAATAACCTGATCATTGATGCCCAGTTTGGGTTCTGCCAGGGCCACTCAGCTCCGGACCTCATTGCAGCCTTGGTCCACACATGGACATAAGAGCTGAATTCCAGAGGTGAGGTGAGAGTGACAGCCCTTGATGTCAAGGCCGCATTTGACTGTAGGAGCTGTACTACAACTGGAGTTAACAGGAATCGGGGGTTGGGGGGATTCTGATGATTGAAATCATACCTGGCGCAAAGGAAGATGGTTGTGGTTGTTGGAGGTCAGTCATCTCAGCTCCAGGACATCCCTGCAGGAGTTCCTCGGGGTTGTGACCTCGGACTGACTATTTTCAGCTGCTTCATCAATAACCTTCCCTCCATCATAAGGTCAGAAGTGGAGTGTTTGCTAATGATGGCACAATGTTCAGCACCATTCATGACTCCTCCGATACCAAAGCAGTCTGCGTTCAAATGCAATGAGATATGGAATGTCCAAGCTTGGGTTGATAAGGTGCAAGTAATATTCGTGCCACACAAATGCCAGACAATGACCATTACCAATAAATGACAAGCTAAACACTACTCCTTGACACTCAATGGTGTTACCATCACTGACTTCTACACGATCAACGTTGTTAGGGTTACAACTGACCAGAAACTCAATTGGACTTGCCACATAAACACAGTGGCTACAGGAGTAGGTCAGAGGCTAGGAATACAGAGGTGAGTAACTCACTTGCTGACTCCCCAAATCCTGTCCATCATCGACAAGGTATATGTCAGGAGTATGATGGAATGCTTCTCGCTTGTTTGGATGAGTGCAACTCCAGTAACTCTCAAGAAGCTTGAAACCATCCAGGACAAAGCAGCCCACTTGATTAGCACCATAAACGTCCACTCCTTCCACCACCGATGCTCAGTAGCAGCAATGTGTACTATTTATAATATGCGCTGCAGAAGTTCTTCAAGCATCCTTAGACAGCACCTTCCAAACCCACAACCACTTGCATTTAGAAGGAAAAGGGTAGCACTATCTGCATATTCCCCTCCAGGATGCTTGACATCCTGGCCTGGAAATACATGACTGTTCCTTCAGTGTCACTGGTCAAAATCGTCAAATTCCTTCCCTAGCAGCATTGTGGGTCTACCTACAGCACCAGTTCAAGAGGGCAGCTCACCACCACCTTCTCAAGGGTAAGTAGGGCTGAACAATAATTTCAAAAAAACACTGGCATGTTCAAGTTGCAGGCTTCCAATGCTCTCATTTGGTTTTAGGCTTTGGTTAACTTTCAGAAGGTACTGTTGTTTTTGTTTGAAGTAGATTTTCATTGTCCAGTTTGCTATCTGAAACTCTTAATGTGGTAATCCTGCATGAGGGTTTCTTCCTTTTGTTCATTCATAATTCACAGCCACTAATGATGCTCCTTTCCAAATGCTGTCTGCACGTTTAAGAATCCGAATTAAGATCTCCTCAGAGAGGTAAAAACTTGCTGAGTCACTCAGAATTAGTTCAAACGTCTTTCACAATTGCACTTCCTCTCCCTCAGAATTATTAATAGTAAAAAATTATAGAGCACATTATTCTGATGTGTAATTCATATAGTTGACCAGCTGTTGAATAATATCTAATTTCACCTGTGTATGAACAGCCTTTTTGTCCTCCATATTTTTAAATCAATCATATGCAGAAACGAAGCAGAGTTCCTCAAGTCAATTACTTTTTCTTATTTGTCCATGTAATGTGGGTGTCACTGGCAAGAGTGACATTTATCACCCATTACTAATTGACTTTGAAAAGATGGTAGTGAGCCACCTCCACTGAAATTCTCAGTGTTGGGGAGGGTGCTGCTGGGTTTTGACTATGTTGAAGGAATACTGATCTATTTCTAACTCTGACTTTATGAATCTTGGAAGGCAGCTTGCAGGTGATGGTGCTTCCTTGTTCTTCTGGTTGTTAAGGTTATGGACTTGGAGGGATCCTTGATGAACTGCTGCATTTGCAACTTGCAGGTGGCGCACACTGCTGCCACCATGCAGTGGTGGAAGGAATAAATTATTAGGCAAAACCAATATGAGAAGTTTCATGAAAAGCGTGACTAAGATCTGGATTGCAATACCGGAGTATTTGGAGAAGACCAGTTCAATTGAGACTTTCAAAAGGAAATTAGACTGTTCACTTACAAATAATAACATTCAAGCTATGGGGAGAAGGCAAAAGAACAGAATTAAATGAATCACTTATTCAGAGTGCTAGTGCAGATGTGATGGGTTGAATGGTGTTCTGCTCTGCAACAATTCCGTGATTAATTGGATGGGGTGCAAATTAAGCTTTGCCCTAAATGGTGTTAAGCTTGTTAAGTGTTGTTGCAGCTTCATTCATCCAGGCAAGTGGACAGCATTCCATCACACTGGTAACTTGTGCCTCTCAAATGGTGCAAAGGAGTCAGGAGGTTATATAACACGGAATTTCCAGTCACTAACCTGCTCTTGTAGTCACTATTAATATGGTTGGTGCAATTCTGTTCTTTGATAATCTCCAGGATGTTGATTTGTGCGGGTGCCTGTTGAATGTCACAGTAATTTCATTAATGGCAAATCACTTCTGTCTGCCCAAACCGCACTGTTCTCGAGGTTTTCCTGCATCTGGACATGAACTGCTAACCATTAGAAACCCTTGTATGCTTTGCCTCAGTCAAATCAATTGGCTAATGTTGGCATGCTCCATTTAAACTAATGACCTCAAAGCAAGACAGATGGTGATTAATTTCCCTTCCATGTACAAACTATTACTCCCCAGAAATTGTACTTCATTTTGGCAAAGTTTGTCACAATAAACTTTTTTTTTGTAATTCAACAGACTCAAGCTTCTACACGCAAGATCTCTTCATATTTTCAACAGAAGTCATCTGACTGACCATATTGTACTGCTGAGAATGGATGAATTATTGACTTCAATTAGTGCTGCATTATGACCTTGCAGCATTCTTGATGGAACACTTGTCTTCATTGTGCAGCTTGTCCTGTCTGTGCCATCTGTGATGGTGTAGTTTTATTTTTCAATTAGTTTGTCAATGAAGCTGGGTTAGTACTCTTTTTAACCATTTTTTTACAACTTTCCTCCTCTTCCCCCAATAAAAAATATCCTTCACCTATCTAGGTTAGAAATTATATTCTGATATCCAAATATCTACTAACATTGGAGCACCATACTAGATATGCACAGATTGTGCCTTGTTCATGTATAGAAGAGGCCAGTGGATTTTTATGTATGTATATAATTGTATTAAAACCATTGTGAAATAAGCAATCGCGAAAAAAGACAATGGGCAAAACTAAAATTCATGTACTTAGCTGATCAATGATTTGAGTACTGAAATAATCTGGTAATTTGTTTTGCTTTTACACGTGTTTATAAAACAAATTCCATTTGAATTTTGTTTTTAAATGGCATATTCCAATATAACTTTACCTTTGCTTTTACCTTCAAAAGACACTACTGAGTTAAAATTATCTTTACACACTGATCATATTACTTGTCAGTTTTTAATCAAATGTTCTTCAAAACTTTGTGTATTTTAACATATTTGCTGTTCCACGTTCTAATTCAAATAGTGGAAACCTGGCCCGTCACAAGTTGGAACTAACTAATTTGCATAGTATATATAGATTTTACTACCCTGCTTATGATTGTTTATTGTTATACAGATCTGTACAGAGTTGAAAAGACTTAGTTGCAAAGAATGTATAAAAACTAAGCATGAAGACTGTAATCACATCATGCAACAGTGATAGTGGGGAGGCATTTTGTTAATACTTAAGTCAAAGCAATCATTAGTTTAGATTTGAAAACTATGAGCTCTCTGTTGTTCCCCGTGTCTCCTGACTTTCCAATTTTAATGCATGCTTAATTGACCCTATGAATTGATGAGGTTTTATCATTGCTAATGCACAATCACCTTTCATTGGTACCTGTGTTTGATAACTTTTCTGGATGAATTATGTTCCTAACTATGCTGTGTCAAGATAATTTTACTAATGCTGTGGAGTGTTGTAACTCAAGCTTGTCTGTTGTAGTTTCAGAATATCTAACAATTGTCTGATAAGAGATGAAAGTTTTACATTAAATAATTATTTTAAATTTAAAATTAAAGTTGCAGCATGCATTGATCCTCTCAAAGACCTGACACAGTTTTAATTGGTTTCTTCCATGAGGCTGTGTTTCTACACTATGTCGTGTATTCACTTTTTTTTGCTGCAGTACAGAATTAATCCTGGCATCACCTTTAATAGAAAGTGATTCCATTCAAATTGATGTCCAGCTTGTTTGATAACACAAGCAGACGATCATGCAAAACAGCCTGTCTGACTTTATGATAGTAGTCATAGTTAATTCATTCTCAGCCAGCATCTTTGGCTGCCCCATTCCAAGTTAGCTGTAACAGACATGTGTGACAAGTGCCTTTCCTTGTGGCAACAATGAGGGATGTCTCTAGCAGAAACATAATTGAGCATATTTCAGTATGTTTAAAGCAACACTTGTGGTTCAGTCTGATGCTGAGAATTATTGTGTGTACCCAGATATGCAGTTGTCTGATTTAAGTATGACAGGCATAGATACAGTGGAAATTTCAAACAGTAAAGTGGATAGGTTTAAGGTGAGAGGAGGAAAGCTTAAAAGGAAATATGAGGCAAGTTTTTTTTTATTGATTTCTTTCCTCCAGGTTATTCTATTTTTAAATATTCTGCACAACAATTGCAATTCTCTGAAGACGTTTCAACCCTTGCATGGGGAAAGTTAGGAAGAAAGTATACTCGAGGGAAATAGTAAACTTGAGGGAAATCAGGAGGGCAAAAAGGGGATATTGGAGAGTTTTTGTAAATTGGGTTAAGGAGAATCCAAAGAGATTCTACAAATACATAAAAGGGAAAACAGTAACCAGGGAAAGAATAGGGCTCTTAAAGGTCAACAAGGCCGTCTGTGTGGAAATGTAGACGATGGGTGAGAAACTAAATGAGTATTTTGTGTCCATATTTACTGTGAATAAAGGATATGGAAGCTAGAGAACTTAGAAAAATAAATAGCAATACCTTGAAAAATGTCCATATTAACAGAGGAGGTGGTGCTGGACGCCTTAAAATGCATAAAGGTGGATAAATCCTCTGGACCTGATATTGTGTATCCTCATACTTTGTGGGAAGTTAGGGAAATGATTGCTGGGCCTCTTGCTGAGATATTTGTGTGACTGGAGCATGGCTAATGTGGTGCCATTATTTAAGAATGGTGATAAGGAAAAGTCGGGCAGCTGTAGACTAGTGAGCCTGACTTCAGTGGCAGGTAAGTTGTTGGAGGGGATTCTGAGGGACAGGATTTACATATATTTGGAAAGGCCAAGGACTGATTGGGATTGTCAACATGGCTTTGGGCGTGGGAAAGTGTCTCATTAACTCATTTGAGTTTTTTGAAGAGGTGACAAAGAAGATTGATGAAGGCAGAATGTTGGGCATTGTCAATATGGACTTCAGCAAGGCGTTTGACAAGGTCCCTCGTGGTAGACTGGTTAGCAAGGTTAGATCACATCCAGAAAGAGAGCCATTTGGATTCAAAATTGGCTTGAAGGTAGGCAAAGGAGGGTGGTGGTGGTGGAAGGTTGGTTTTTGGACTGTGTGACCAGCGGTGTGCTGCAAGGATTAGTGCTAGGTTCATGGCCTTTTGTCATTTATATAAATGATTTGGATGTGAATATAGGAGGAATGGTTAGTAAGTTTGCTGATGACATCAAAATTGGTGGTGTAGTGGACAGTGTAGAAGGTTTTCTCAGCACAATGGGACCTTGATCAAATGGACTGATGTGCTGAGGAATGGCAGGTGGAGTTTACTTCAAATTAATGTGAGGTGTTGCATTTTGGTGAGGCAAATCAGGGCAGGACTTGTACAATTAATGAAAGGGCCCTGAGGAGTATTGCCAAACAAGAGGCCTCACGGTACAGGTACATAGTACCTTGAAAGTGGAGTTAGGGTAGACAGGATGGTGAATAAGGCATTTGACCCACTTGCCTTCATTGTCAGTGCATTGAGTATGGTATTTGGGATGTCATGTTGCAGCTATACAGGACATTGGTAAGGGCACTTTTAGAATACTGCAAACAAATCTTGCCACTCTGCCTATAGGAAGGATGTTGTTAAACTTCTGAAAGGTATAGAAAAGATTTACAAGAATGTTGCTGGAACTAGATGGTTTGAGCTATAGGGAGAGGCTGAATAGGCTGGGTATTTTTTCCCTGGACCATCAGAGGCTGAGGGGGTGACTTCAGAGTGGTTTATAAAATCATGAGGGGCATGGATAGGGTGAATAGCCAATGTCTTTTTCCTAGGGTACAGCAGTCCAAATTAGAGGGCATTGGTTTGAGGTGAGAAGGGAAAGATTTAGAAAGGATCTGAGGCGTAACATTTTCACGCAGAGGGTGGTGTGTGTATGAAATGAGCTGCCAGAGGAAGTGGTGGAGGCTGGTACAATTACAATATTTGAACAGCATCTGGTTGGGTGCATGAATAGGAACGGTTTAGAGGGAATATGGGCCAAATATTGGCAAATGGGACTAGGTCAGATTGGGATCTGTGGTTGGTGTGGATGAGTTGGACCCAAGGGTCTGTTTCCTTGCTCTATGACTCTATGTGCAGGTTAGGTGAATTGGCCATGATAAATTGCCCATTGTGTCCAGGGATGTGCAGGCTAGGTGGATTAGCCGTGGGCAATGCAGGGTTACAGGGATAGGGTGGGGGGGGTGGTGTAGGTTGTTATTTGGAGAGTAAGTGAGGACTTGATGGGCTGAATGGCCTGCTTCCATCCTCTCGGGATTCTATGATTCAAGGTTAACTATCTTTCTGTCCATAGATGCTGTCAGACTTGCTTTCTGCAACACAGTCTATTTTGTTTTAGGTCTTCAGTATTATATATTTTTTAAAATGTATTTGTTTTGTAAGAACTGACTTTTCCATGATGTAAACCAACATTCCTTCCTCACTCATTAATAGAAAAAAGGCTTTCTGGCCTGAAATTGGTGAGTGAGTGGGGGGACCTGCATGTTAGGGTTTTGTGCCTTTGGCAGTAGCCCTTCCATCCTCGTGTCATGATTTTATAGGCAGCTTTTGAGTTGATGGCCAGTGACCCAAATTGAGACCTTTGTGTGTAATTAATTCCCAATGAAGTGATTTATTCTACTGCTGCCTACATAATAGGCAGCAGGAGAAGCCTTTGCTCAACGTCTAGCCTGGCATGTTTAGTTCCCTGGGTGCTGTTCAGAAAAAGGGCTGGATGGGAGTAGTGGGGTGGTGACCTTTTTCTGTAGGTCCATGTGCCTGTCAAAGGCAAGTCCTCACATACTTTTACTGTCTTTCTCACTGGGTCTTGCCGACCTGCACCAAGTGACATCCAGGACATAACTAGCTTTGAGGGCATTGACTGTTCTTCCTCCTGCAATACCAGCAGGTGGTGGTGTCGATGGTAGCCATGATGTGGAGGTGCCGGTGTTGGACTGGGGTGGACAAGGTCAGAAATCACAACACCAGGTTATAGTCCAACAGGTTTATTTGAAAACACAAGCTTTCAGACTCCGAAAGCTTGTGTTTTCAAATAAACTGTTGGACAGTATCCTGGTGTTGTGTGATTTGTGAGCCTGCAATACCAGCTGTGGCCACAGATACTAGCATGGTGCAGAACTGCTGGCTTCAGATTGGCTGGGAACCATGCCATGGGACTTCCTCGTGGAAACAACAATGAATCCTGCCTTGTAATAATAATCCTGCAAAATTAAACAGGGCCAAACTGAACAAAGTGGGCCTGTCCTCGAAATTTACATTGGGATGCAGGATGTCTGCCCTCAGCATATAATCCATAAACCTTATAGTCTGGAACTTCCAAACTAAAATCCTTACACAGGAAATCTATTTCCTAACAGTTCTAAATGATCTCCTTTCTATGCAAGAAACTTTCATACATCGACTTCTGCCAGGGCCATAACTGAAAAACCAAAGCTTTCCAAATTATGGAATCTTCCCCTAAAAACAAAATGATTCCTCTAAACAGAAAGCAAGCTAAGGCTCCTCAATGTTTATTCTGTATGTTCATAAAACTCTCTCAATACAAACAAATTTCCATTATCATGTCAGGAAGTTTTTCTGTCTTACTGGATTTTTTAAAAAAATTACTTCAGAAAAATTGATCAAGTTAATCAGTAAACTCATTCATACACAGTCGAAAAATCTATATGCCTCTAGTTTAAAATGAAACTCCAAAAGAAGTAAGAAAATATATATAAATCTCTATACAATAAAAGGGTTAGTATGTAAGGTGATTGTGGGTTTAGAGTGACAATTGGTGTTTGGGCAACTAAGGTAACCGTGGGGGTGGGGATAGGGAGGGCAATGTGGAATCATGTTGGGTTGGGAAGGTCTGCTTTAGGAGGGCGGGATTTATTCTTAGCGGGTGCAAGAAATTGGAGGAGGTACGATAGTGGATAGATGTGGTAAGTTTTGGGGATCAGCTTAAGTAGACTAGGTTTTAATTGTGTCCCCAATCTTGGGTAGCCATCAACGCAACAAAAGCAGAACTTTCCAAATTATCTAACATTAGAGGGTTTCCTCAGAGGGTTCCAAATGCAGAGGAATTACTCATCAAAATTCTCTATTTCCCAGTTAAGTCCAATTGGGTCAGCTCAGTCTAGGATTCTGCAGGGTCCTAAGATGCAATTCTAAACTTCACTGCTCCAATGATTATCCGACCAGTGGAATATCTGGCCATAAATTGTGAAACCAGTCAGGGAAGAGGCATGCCACTTTCAGGAAACATTTTTGTCTTGTGTAATTAGACATGATTAATTATTAACCTGATACCGAGGAATCTTCCAGGGCAGAATGACAATTTCCCATTAAGAGTTATGACATAAATCCAAAACTACAGCATTAAACTTGAAGCTGATTATGTTGGTATCATGGGAGGGGAAGTTGGCAGTGGTACATTGCTAAGTATGACCGTGCAAATGATGCAAACATTTAAATACATACTTTATAATATCAACATTCACATTCCATGAAAGATGATCCATCGTTGGAGATGTAAATAATTAAGCACAGTATTGGATTGAAATAACAGGCTTATAATATTGTATAAAGAGTAGTAAGTCAGAGGAGTGAAAGAGTTTTAGAAATCAGGTAAAGATAACTAATGGAAAAATATAATCAGTGTAGTAGAATCATAGAATGGTTATAGCAGTGGAGAAGATCACTCAACTTGTGTCTGTGCTAGTTGTTTGCAAACAACAATGCAGCCAATCCTACTTTCGCACTCTCTCCCTTACTCTTGCATTTTTTTTTTCTTCAGTTGCTAATATCCAATTCCGTTTGAAACATCACAATTGATTCTGCCTCAATTATGTTCTCAGGTAATCCAAATCCTGGCAATTGGCTGTGTAAAATATTTAATTCTTTTGCTATTTGCTTTAAATCAGTGTGCTCTGGTTCTCAAACCTTCTGCCAATGAGAACAGTTTTGACTTATTGTATTGTAGGAATATGGACTCTGTGTGAAATCCCAAAATGAGAAAATTATTATCAAGCAGAACCGAATTGGCAAAGATATTGATCAGTGATGAGTGCAACAGTAAGACCAGCTGCGTTGTTGTTTGCAAAGAGCCAGCACAGATGTGAGTCAAGTGGCCTTCTTCTCTCCTATAACCATCCCTTTGTTCTCGAGAAGGTGGAAATGAACAGCCGCCGGTAACTGCTGCAATACACCCACAGTGCTTTTAAGGAAGGTCTTCCAGGATTTTAATCCAGTGACGGCAAAGGAATGGTATAAATCTAAATGAGGATTGTATGTGGGTCCGAGGTGAAACTTGGAGGTGGTGTTCCTGTGGATCTGCTGCCCTTGTCCTTCTAGTTGGTACAGGTCATGGGTTTGGAAAGTGCTGTTGGAGGAGCCTTGGATAACAATATAAATCTTTTGGCAGCTTTATCAGAAAAAGACCTACTAATTTCCCAATGTATCCTAACTGTTGAAGTAACATACTTTGCAGCTGCTTTCAGAGTGTTCTATTAAAGAGTCATACAGCATGAAAACAGACCCTTTGGTTCAACTCATCCACGCCAACTAAGTTTCCCAAAACTAAACTAGTCCTTCTTGCCAGTGCTTGGCCCATATCCCTCAACCTTTCCTATTCACGTACGTATCCAAATGTCTTTTAAATGTTGTAACTGTGCCTGCACCTACCACTTCCTCTGGCAGTTCATTCCACATACAAACCACTCTCTCTGTGTGGATAAAGATCCCCCCTTTCAATCTTTCTCCTCTCACCTTAAAAATATGCCACCTAGCTTTGAACTCAACCATCTGGGGGAAAAGACCTTTGCTATTCATCTTTTCTATGTCCCTCATGATTGTATAAACTTCTATAAGGTCACCCCTCAACCTCCTACTCTCCAGTGAAAAAGTCCCAGCCTATTATAAGTCAAACTCTCCAGTCCTGGCAACATCCTGGTATGCCTTTTCTGAATCCTGTCCAATTTAATAATATCTTTCCTGTAACAGTGTGACCAGAACCATATGCAGTACTCCAAAAGTGGCCTCACCAACTTCCTGTACAACCCCAACATTATGTCGTGACTCCTATATTCAATGGTCTGAGCAATGAAGGCAAGCATGCTAAACGCCTTCTTAACAACCCTTCTACCTGTGATGCAACTTTCAAAGAACTATGTACCTGAACCCGTAGGTCTCGCTGTTCTACAGCACACCCAAGGTCCTACCATTAACCTGTGTAAGTTCTGTCCTTGTTCATTTTGCCAAAATGCAGTATCTCACATTAAGCCAAATTAAACTCTATCTGCCATTCCCATTGACCCAATTGATCAAAAACTCTTTGTAATCTGGGATAACTTTCTTCACTGTTGACTATACCACTAATTTTGGTATCATCTGCAAACTTACTAACCATGCCTCCTAAATTCTCATCCAAATTGTTAATATAAGTAACAAACAAAAGTGGACTCAGCACTGATCACGTGGAACACGGTTGGTCACAGGCCTCCAGTCTGAAAAACAACCCTCAGTCAACACGCTCTGTTTCCTACCGTCAAGCCAATTTTGAATACAACTGGCTCTCCCTGAATCCCATGTGACCTAACTTTACTCATTCATCTACTGTGCGGAACCTTGTCAAAGGCTTGTACTAAAGTCCATATAGACGAGATCCACCACTCTGCCCTCATCAATCTTTCTGGTTACGTCCTCAAAAAAACTCAAGTATGTGAGGCACGATTTCTCATGCGCAGAGCTATGCTGACTATCCTGAATCAGTCCTCGCCTCTCCAAATGCATGTAAATCCTATCTTTCAGAATCCCCTGCAACAACTTACCCACCACTAATGTCATACTCACCGGTCTATAGTTCCTAGGAATTTATTTACAGCCTTTCTTAAATAAAGGCACAACATTAGCTGTCCTCCAGCACCTCAGCCATGGCGGTAGATGTTAGAAATATGTCTGCTAGAGGTCCTGCAATTTCTTCCCTAACTTCCTACAAAATGCTCTTGGTGGAAACAGTTTTTGAACAAAGAATGTGCCTTTCCTAACTATTGATTCTCCCAACCTAAACTTCAATTAATTAAACATTTCCTCAACAGTCAAATATTTATATGTCTTCTGTTGTACAGAAAACACAAAAGGTGAGTAAACAGGTGCAGCAGGTAGTCAGGAAAGTGAATGGAATGTTGGCTCTTATTTCAAGGAGTTTGGAGTACAAAAGTAGGGATGTCTTACCGTAATTGTACAAGGTGCCAGTGAGTCCACATCTGGAGTATTGTGAGCAGTTTTGGATCCTTTATTTAAGGTAAGATATCATTTCATTGCAGGCAGCTTCGAGAAGGATCACTAGAATGATACCCAGTATAGAGGGATTGCCTTACAAGCAAAGGTTAAACAACTTGTGAGTCTACTCATTGGAATTTAGAAGAATGCATACAGGTCTGTTAAGGGGCTTGATAGGGTAAACGCTTAGAGGATGTTTTCCCTCCTGGGAGACAGAGTCTCAGAATTGGGGGGGTGCTGGGATGAGGAATTTCTTCTCTCAGAGGTTTGATGGTCTTTGGTTATTCCTTGCCACAGTGGGATGTGGGGCGGAGTCCTCCTGTATATTTAAGGCTGAGATAGATTCTTGATCAGTACGGGAATGGAGGATTGTGAGGAAAGGGCACATGAGGAATGTTGGATTAGCCATGATCCTATTGATTAGTGGATGGCAGAATTGCCTACTCCTGTTCCTATTTCTTATAGTCTTGTTCACTATATTTCTAGACAATTTCTTTTACCCTGCTCTCCTGATTACACCGGATCCAAATGATCTCTAATACTCAATTCTGAGAGCAATTGTCAGCCCTAAGTCAATTACTTTAGTCACTACCTCAGCCTAATACTGAGTTCTAACCTCAACCTGTAATAAATATGCATTGATTGGTAATGTCCTAGTAAGTGCCCTACTCATCACTCCTTCCCTGTGACAAAGCGCATCCAGAAAAAAACCCTGTGACAATGCAAACACTTGGCAATTGCAAAGACTTCAGTGATGCACCACTATTCTTTCTGCAGTTAGCTTTGCAACATTTAGCTCAAGCATGTGCACCTGGATCGACAACTAATGACTTGTAACAAATTTGTCAAGAATTATAAATTTTGAGTCAGTGTGCTCTTAGCTCTTGGCTTGGTTTATATCACTAACTGGCAGTCCTTGAACATTCCAGGCCCAAGTTCATTCTCCTAAAGCAGAACTTGTATCTTTGACTGAAGGCCCTGGAACAAGTGATCTCAGGCCATCTTCCTGGCCAATTAGCAACATAGCTTTGGCTTTTTACTGCTTGAGCTAAACTGCCACAACTGCAGTGTGTCCTAGCTATAACTTTAGTTCACTCACAAAGGATCCATTGAGTCTTTCTTAAAGCTACATTGCTGGATTTGGCAGCTAAAAAAAGTTCTAAAAGTTGGCATATTTTTAACAACATGTCCCATAATTCTCAAAATCATTCCAATAATGCATACAAATTAAGATTTTACATTACTCAGACTATGTACAGTGCAATTTAGTTTTATTAGTTTCACTAAAATGCCAAAGCCTAACCATGATTTTGGAACATCTCTATCAAATATTCTGTCATTATCTTCTAGCAGAATCCAAATCCATCTTTTCACTCCCCTTTTGCTCTCTACATACTCATCTTAAATGTTGAAAATCTTTTTAACATCATCTGCCAGTTTCTTTTCATACTCTCATTTACACTCGTTTTCTTTTTCACTTTCTTCAGACAATTTCTACCTTCGACCTGGTTCTCACTTACCAATAAAATTAGTACCTCACTTTTTTTTTTAACTTCATCTCTCTTTTGTCATCCAGTGATCACCAGATTTGACTATCCTTCCTTATCCTGTTGTGAGAGTGTACCTTGATTGTACCCGCACTATGTATTCCTCAAAGGCAACCAGTTGTTTTGTCCAAGTTTTGGCTGCCAAACCTTAATTCCAATTTAGCTGGGCCAGATTCATTCTCAGCTCACTGAAATTGACCGTCCTCCAATTAACTAGTTTTACTCTGGATTACTCCTTGCACTCTTCTACAGCTAACTTAAAACCAGTTGGTACTACAATTATTGTTCCCTAAATGTTCACCCACAATGAAAATTGACTCCCTCGACTGTACCTTATTCCCCAGAACAAGATCCATGAATGCCTACTTCCTCACTGGGCCTGATGTCTTCTCTGGACTTTACACTGTTACTATCCCAGTTTATATTTGACTAATATTTAAAGTGCCCTGCTATCATTACTCTATCATTTTCACACTTTGCTGTCACTCAGCAACTATCTTTGCTTCCTTACTTTTCCTGAATATCTTTTTTCCACATATTTTAAGTATCCAGTCTGCCTTTTTTGAGCAAGGTCCTCATTATCACAACAATGTAACATTTGCAAGTGGCCATGTGTGCCTGCAACTCACCAATCTTTCTCATCATACTTCTTTAATTGACATGCATGCAGTGTAAGCCTAATTTAGAACCTATTGCATTGCCTCTTACTCAGGCCCCAATAATACCATATTATTTCTTAGATTTGTGCAGTTCCTAGCTCAATCATTTTATGCACCTCAGTTTCTGTTTAATTCTACTACTTTCTTCCCATCTTGCATCCCCCCTC
>NC_063340.1:50402459-50427459 GCF_021869965.1 Rhincodon typus | reverse complement strand
CAGAACAGGAATTTCAACTTTATAAATAAAACAGTACAAGTGCAGAGATAATTCAAATCCATAAAGGGTCAAAAGGACATACACTGAAAACATGAACGATACCTTGTTTTCCAGTAATTTACACCCAAGTGGTGACTATGTGAAGCTTAGTGGCGTCTAAATCAGATGAGTCACCTACTCTGTATTCCCTCTGTTGCATTGAAGCTAACTTTGGTATTAATATATTTTTCAGCGCTGTCAAAATCACACACACAAATCCATACAGGTCATGTTTAAATGTACTGTGCACTGGAAATGGATGACGTAATTGTAAAATAAAATAGGATACTTGTAGATACTGCACTCAGTTACAAGCCATAAAACAGAGCCTATATTATGGATGTTAGACTTAATATATGTGCTGCATATATCAGCATAGGAATACCTTTTTTGCCTCTGCAGACTATAATTCAAATTATGCTAAATTTATTTCAATTAAATTTGGTAGACGTTTGTTAACATGGAGGAAATAAGTGAAAACAGTAAGTTTTGTTATATGAGATAACAAGGTGTAGAGCTGGATGAAAACAGCAGGCCAAGCAGCATCACAGGAGCAGGAAGGCTGACGTTTCGGGCCTAGACCCTGAAATGGGGGAGGGGAAGGGATTTCTGAAATAAATAGGGAGAGAGGGGGAGGCGGATAGAAGATGGATAGAGGAGAAGATAGGTGGAGAGGAGACAGACAGGTCAAAGAGGCGGGGATGGAGCCAGTAAAGGTGAGTGTAGGTGGGGAGGTAGGGAGGAGATAGGTCAGTCCAGGGAGGACGGGCAGGTCAAGGGGGTGGGATGAAGTTAGTGGGTAGGAGATGGGGGTGGGTGTTGAGGTGGGAGGAGGGGATAGGTGGGAGGAAGGACAGGTTAGGGAGGCGGGGACGAGCTGGGCTGGTTTTGGGATGCGGTAGGGGGAGGGGAGATTTTGAAGCTTGTGAAGTCCACATTGATACCATTGGGCTGCAGGGTTCCCAAGTGGAATATGAGTTGCTGTTCCTGCAACCTTCGGGTAACATCGTTGTGGCACTGCAGGAGGCCCAGGATGGACATGTCGTCTGAGGAATGGGAGGGGGAGTTGAAATGGTTCGCGACTGGGAGGTGTTCTGTAAAGCGGTCCCCGAGTCTCCGCTTGGTTTCCCCGGTGTAGAGGGAGCCACACCGGGTACAGCGGATGCAGTATACCACATTGGCAGATGTGCAGGTGAACATCTGCTTGATGTGGAAAGTCTTCTTGGGGCCTGGGACGGGGGTGAGGGGGGAGGTATGGGGGCAGGTGTAGCACTTCCTGCGGTAGCAGGGAAAAGTGCCAGGTATGGTGGGGCTGGAGGGGAGTGTGGAGCGGACAAGGGAGTCACGGAGAGAGTGATCCCTCCGGAAAGCAATAAGGGTGGGGAGGTACGTGAGCCCCTAGAAGACTTTCCACATCAAGCAGATGTTCACCTCCAGCCTACAAATCTAGAAATTTATTGAAACCGTGTGGTTTCACTGATCTTTAAAAAAAGCCCAGGTGTTTTTACAGAACTTGAAATGAATTCATTTTACCACAATCCTGCAAAACTGAAGTCCTCAAAGTTATCAAATATGAAACCTTGATAACGCTGGAAAGAAGAGGAAATGAAATGGGGAATTTAGGACTAAAACAGATTTTCAAAAGTTTCCAGCTGCAGCTTAGAGCTATGAGGTGGAGCAGAGGTAGTTTCACTTTATTTCAACCTAAGTGGCAATTCAGCTTAGTTGACAGCATTTTCTCCTGTAACTCGAAGTCATAGTTCAAACCACAGTCGAACACCAGGTAGAGTAATTTAGCTGGACACTTGGGTGCAGAATTGAGGTGATACTGCATTGTCATTGTTTCTATCATTTTGAGGAGATACTAAACTAAGGCCCCACATTAATATCAGGTAAATTTGATAGATCCCATAGCTCAAATTGAAGAAGAACAGGATGTTTGCTCAGTCTCTTGGCTAACATTTATCTTTCAACCAGCACCACCCAAAAACACATTCACTGTTTTTAACTTGTTACTTCTACTTTGTCTCTATCACAAACAATTCCTTGATTGTGAAATGCTTTGGGACCCCAATGGGGGATGATTATTACAAATTACTTCTTTCTCACCTAACTTAATATAATCAATTGTTTTGAAAAGTGTTCATGAGTTAGGTGGATTTCTGTATTTATTTGAATATTTTCTAAGACATAGGTGGAGGAGCGTTTATGCATCTTGCATGAGTGGAAAATGTTTTGGCCAGGGATGGTTTACTTCAGCTGGAGCTGAAATTGCCATTTCCTGATGGTGGATTGAGACACAGAGGTTTGGTCAGTGACGTGTTTGTGGTATGTCAGGTTTTACACCATTATGTGGTGGTTTCCTGATTGTGATATAAGTGCATGATATGAATACTCATTATGTTAAAACATTTTAACGTTATTCCTACCTTCAAGATTAAATTAGTAGTGCATGACAGTCTTATTGCACCCCATTTATCTTTGTTTAAAGGTGGCATGTGTGTGCCAGTCAGTTTTGTACAGTTATGTCTGAGGTGAACAGTTTGCTTTCCTGAACACTGTAGCACAATAGAGGGCTATAATGTAATGGGCATTTGGCTCCAGCCATAGGACCATAAAGATGAATTGGTGTGGAAGGGATGGGGGTGGGGAGTGAGAGATTGGCATTCTAGTGTATGCAGGTGTGAAGGAGGAAAGAGCATGGTATCCAGAGTTTGCTGGCATGGGGCAGGAGCTTGCATTCAGTGAGAGTGAGGATGAATGAGCAGTCTAAATGGCAGTGTTGGTGCTGCTCACATTGGAATCCTGTGGATTGAGTTCATTGTGCTGTTTTGTGGATGAATCAATTGCATTGGAGTGTTAGGGATGGTGCATTGGTAGGGTATTCAAAGGCCTCACAGGTTGATGCTTAAGAGCAAACAAATACAATAAAGCTGATGACAAGAGGATTTAGGTTAGAGTGGGCACCTTGATGGTGGCAGATGGAAGCACAGTAGATGGCATGTCCATGTCAAGAACAATAAGGTCCAGGGTAATACAGAGAGCATCAAAGGTTACAGAATAAAAACATTGGGTTATGTTGAATAGGTCAAGGGTGTAGGAGATAAGTGTGAAGATGACAGGAGAAGGGCAGAAGGTATGTGATCAGGTTGGATAGTTACATACACCCCCATCTTTTCTCAGTTACTTCATAGGCACTTGGGATTGTCAAGCTTGCAAATTGAAGTGAGAAGAGACAAGTGTAAGGTGGGTGGACTTTTGAATGGGAACAAAGTAAGGATTTAAGAACAAAAACAAAGTTGCTGGAAAAACTCAGCAGGTCTGGCAGCATCTGTGAAGTGAAAAACAGAGTTAATGTTTCAGGTTTGGTGACCCTTCCTCAGGACTGCTTTGAGGAAGCTCCGAGGAAGGGTCACCGGACCTAGAACGTTAACTCTGTTTTTTATCTTCACAGATGCTGCTGGATGTGCTGAGCTTTTCCAGCAACTTAGTTTTTGTTCATGATTTACAGCATCTGCAGTTCTTTTAGTTTTTAGTAAGAATTTAAGAAATTCTTTGCTCATTAGTTCGATGCAGAAACAACATAGGCAAACAACTGCTGGAAGACCCTGGGTCTCGTTCAGTCAATATTCCTGCATCCTCAGTAGCAGGAGGAGTGGATGCAGCGAAGTAAGGCTCTTACCTTTTAACAATCAAGGTCACATTGTCTATGTAGGCAACACTAGAGAGGGAGCCTGGTCATCCAGGGAAAGCATCATTGAAGATGCGCACAGGCAAATCAGTACATCTTCAGGACAAGAATTAACCACTTGCGGATGCCTAAGAGGCATGCCTTACACAATTGAGGATGTCCTGAGAAATAGTCACTGAGCTATGTGAAATTATTGAGCAATACTTGCAGACGTGATTTGATGGAAACCTCATGCCAATAGCTCACAAGTTAAGTGTAAAGCTCAACTTTTTTGCCAGTGGTGGAATCCAGGGTGCAGTGTGTGGCAACTCACAGGATGTCACATATTGGAGCATAAAAGAAGGTGACACATGCCCTCTTTTATTGAGCTTCATTTCTCTACCAATGATAAAGCCAGTCAGCAAGGTCAGCCATGTTTGGTGTCATTGCTCAGTTCCTGGAAAACACTTGGGATATTCAAGTTCCCTGTGCTCTTACAGCTGAATTTGTGAACTCATATTTTGCAGCATGGTACATGCATGTAGCATCATTCCTCCTCACACAAAGGTGAACTGAAAGAGCCTCAGGAGGAGGTTAGGGTGAGAGTTAGAGAATGTAAATGTGAATGACCATTTTATGGGTATCAGAAACATGGAGATACATGCATTAGATACAAGGGCAACCTGATCTGCACGTGGTTCACCCAACAGTAAGGCAGCCCATGACCATTGTCTCATTACAAGAATTTCATTGCTTTCCTGAGATGCCATTAAATATAGTTCTCAAACTAAACAGTTCTCAAAAAATGACAACTATGTGCTCAAGAATTTTCTTTAGACTGTGACAGGAGGAACACACTGCTAATCAAGACTCCCTACGTCACCGGTTGCACCATTAATGTAAATGTTGATTCAATTATCAAAATGGACAAGTTTTCCCTTTGCTATGACTATTAAAAATAAATGTCACCAGGCTTCTTTAATGAACTCAGAATGACCTGTTTATTATTAACAAAACTTATTGTGAAAGCAATTGACAAACTACTGATTAAAATCTAAGTTACGATCTAGAATTAAAACTATATCCCTGTTAATCCCACACACACACTCATTCGCAACGAGAATAAGACAAGTCGCTGCAGGGTCTGCAAAAATGCGATTTTTAAAAAAGGCAAAAAGGTAAAAAGCAACTCTAGTGGGCAGAGGTCTGGAAATAAAAGATAAAAAATTGAAGGGTTGAAGTGTCTCTGAGTTGCTCTGAGAGCAAACATAATGATATAGTGAAGCTGGTGGTTTGTTGCTGCCGACCTGTGTGGGTTAGTTGAGGAGGATGGTGGTCAAGGAGTGTGCAGGGACATTGTTCTGAAGAAGCAATGGTGGGCGAGGGGAATTAAGTGCCAGATGAATGAAGAGTTAGCATGGCAAAGTAGGAGTTGGTGTTAGGAGCTAAGGTGCTACATGGTGAGGTGTTAGAGAGCCAGAATGGTGACAGGGTGGTAGAGTGCCAGACAGGAGTTGGGGAGTAGGGTGCAGGTAAGTGGGTTAATTCTTCAGGCAGATCAAGGCGTCAGGACAGGGGGCTCTGTTGGGTCAAGTGGGGTAAAGTTGGGTTGAGCAAAGTTGTCCAGTTGATTGGATGTGTCATCTCCTGGAGAATGGCGTCTGTTAGAGTCAGGTCAGGGTGGGTTCATCTCCATGCGATGTGGGGAGAATTTCACCTAGTATTTCATTGATCTGGTAGTAAGTGACACAGAACATAAAGTGGGTAGGTAACTTGGCAGCAACCAATGATAACATTATCTATTATTATCAACAAATTTAAATATCAACATTGCTGCAGAGGCAGGAGGATGATAGGGCCCATGCAAAGGAGAAATTTCACTGGTTCAAAAACAGGATGGAAACTTGGTTGGTGTGAAATAACATATGGTGGCATGGGGAATTGAATCAGACATGAGGGATGATACAGCAGCCCAGGAGGTCACTATTAAAGTCACGTTTAGTAATATATGAAAAGAAATCTCACTGAACCTCACAACAACGATTCCTCAAAATACTTGACAAAACTCACCATTGCCAAAAAATATAAGGCTCAGCCCTAAGTTTAAGAAATTGAAACTTTCATGGGAAGTAATAACAATGTAAAATCCTCAAAGTGCTCTTAAGTGAGATACTTTTAAACTTGTCCATTTTCTAGGTTATGCATGTATCATAATTAATTTTACCATTAGGAGCTAAATTTAGAAAATGTAATGAATTCCTTTATTTTGCAAAAAGTATTCTTTGCATAGGACTGTTTCGTATGGCTCAGGAAGGTACAAAGCTGTTTCTCATGCTGTGTTGAGAAGGGTTTCAACTGAGCTGACAGTTCTCTTGTTTGCCTCAGTAATTGTGATCCAATAAAGGGAATGCTCAGCAGGAATCTCGCTCTGAACTTTTATTGATTACGTCCCTGTGAAACAATGTTGACATTTTCTTTCCATTCAAGACTTTCTCTATCAGTCTAACATTGTTTCTCCTGATGTAAAGAGAGGTTGGCATCGGACTCTCATGCTGCTACAGTTAAATAATAACTCACTGACTAGGTTGATCTGTGAAGAATGGCTAATTCAGAAAGGTGCCAGGAATCAGCTGCCAGCAGCAGAATTATATCACAGTAAGTGCAGAAGAGACAATGGGGAAATAAAGGTAAAGTTGTCATTGTTCCACTCTCCCATTAGAGAGAGACAATAGGTGGTGTGTTTAACCTGAGGGTCACCATGTCTTGGGCATGATTGAGAAAGCAGGACCTCCACAGTAATCTCAGTCGTGCAGGAATTAAACTCACATCATTCAGGATGACTAGCCAGATGGTCAGCCAACTGAGATAACCAACCCCTCAATGGGGAGCAACTGGCAAATTAAAAGGCAACTAAAAGGTCCAAAAAACTGTTGCAAAGCATACATCAGTACCCATGAACTCATAAGATCACTTGGAGATACAGATTTGGATGCGGGATTTTTGTGGAGATTAGTGGTGTACTGGTCTTATCCTCCTTAAATAAAGTCACACTTCCCTTTCTTCCTTTTGGTTTTCCTTCTTTCCTTCATTCATCAACAGCACCCATGTAAAGGAACTTCCACAGTCATGATGGCCAACAACGTCCTGCATTGTGGTAGCGGTGGTGAATGTGGTGGATGTTGTGTTGATCTTTATTCAGGTGAACAGGGTCCCTCGCTCTACGTGGTTAAAAATCCATCTTACTGATTATACAACCCAACAAAACCTGGAGATATTTGTAAAGGTCCAGCACTTTTACCTATATTAAGGCACAAATGGGCAGAATTTAATGGTTGTGGTGGGGTCCTAGCTAAAAAGCCAATGAAAACCTTGCCATGGGCATTTGCACGAGGCCCATTGTAGATGTAATCCCAAACATACCTGGTCTGTAAGGGAATCATTCCTCTCCCCAGAAATCCTGGTGCTGGGTGGATATTCTTACTTTGAGAGCTGATGACCAATCAGAAGCCAGCAGTGCTACCAGACGCAGCAGCTATGGCCGATGTGGCAGTGTGGGGCACTGGCCCTACAAGAGCATGGAAAACTGTTGGTGCCTCAGAAGAACAGTGAGTGGGGGTGGATTTGTTGAGGCCAGATAGGGAATCCTTAATGAGATGGGCAGGAGTGTTATTTAAAGGACAGAGAAGAGCCTTACTCATGGTCCATCTGTCCCTACTGGTGGGTTCCTCTTTCGGGCATAGGGTGCCCTTCAAGAAAGGACCTCCCCAACCAGGTCACTGGCTCATCCCCAAGGCTTTAAAGCTGTATGGCGTGGCCCTTGCTCAGGGCTGGTTACATGCCAATAATGCAGGATAAGGCCCTCAGTTGGACCCTGGGTGCTAAAGCCATCCTTGATTATTCTAGCCTTGGGCTAAATTGGAAGGATGTAGGATCCCACATCTCACAACCAAATACACAGTACCCCTGCGTTGGGTTCATCTCCATGCGATGTGGGGAGAATTTCACCTAGTATTTCATTGATCTGGTTGTAAATGACACAGAACCTAAAGCGGGTAGGTATCTTGGCAGCAACCACTAATAACATTATCTATTATTATCAACAAATTTAAATATCAACATTTCTGCAGAGGCAGGAGGATGATAGGGCCCATGCAAAGGAGAAATTTCATTGCTTCAAAAACAGGATGGAAACTTGTCAGAAAAAGGATTGGGTCATTATTGTACTGGACCGTCCACTGGCATAGTACCCCAGGATATTCTAAACATGAGGAAATTCTGGGTCATAGCTCAGCTCATTGCAAGAAGTATTTGAGAGGTAAATTTGGGTCATAAAGTGACAGTATTCCTGCACTAAGGACAAAAAATGAAAAGAAATAATGTTATTCTCATTTTGGACAGTGTCTCTGATCTGGAAATAATGAATGTAATTCTGAGGTATATGAAAAAATGCCTTATACTCATCTACTTGCTATACTGCTGCATGACAAACTACACAGAGCCCATTTAATTGTTGACCTTAGTTTGATATGCATGGTGAAAGAAGTAGATATTACAGGCTGATATTTACCACCACATGCACTGGTGCAACTTTCAATCTCCGCAGACAAAGGAACATTCATATGAAGAATAGTTTGCCCAGCTCAAACCATTTGGTTGCTGTGCATTTGAATTTTGAAATGCAGCTGTTTGGCTCCTGCACAAGACAAAATCATAATGATCCATAATTGTTTAATACTGTCTTATTTAATGTAATATCATGTAACAATGTATTATCAAGGCCAAACTGTCTTGTGGTTTTTTCCATTCTGATTTACTCCTGCTCTGCTTTTGCTTTTCAAATCTGCATTTACATTTTAACTCATTTTCCTTATGGTTTACATAATGAGTACATAATTAACAAAGTGTGACGTTTGAACTCTGATTGCTGAAGTATGCCAGGAACTGCCTGCAGGAAATGTACATTGTGTTCACAAGGCTTTAAATATATTACTGGCAGATCTTTATGAGTTTCTGCTCATGACATGTTGAAGGTTTTACAAAAGCAAGTGTTTCATGCCTGGTAGTCTTGGCAAGGACATTGACATATCAACATGCAGGAGGGGAGAACGAAAGAACGAACAGGGGTATGAGAACAGCCAAAATGTTATTGAGCATTAAAAGGGAACCCAGAATATGTGACAAGTGAATGCTATTGGTAGGAACATTCTGATGTCGAGGAGGGCTGAATAGAAAGCCAGGACCGGTGAAAAGATAATTTGTCAGTTTTAGGGATATGCTGCGGTTGGGCAATGTTGAGGGCACAGAATCAGGAAGCTTTGTGTAAGTCTGGAGTCCAGAAAAATAGCACACAGAACGGTTGTTGGTCCTCCAGAACATTAAGTGTCATTACCTCAGGCAGCCACTGCACATTGCTCTGTCAATTCTTTTAATTCAATTCTTCTATGTCAATTGTTGCAGGCTTTGATCATTAGAAGTAAGTTACTGATGTGCCTCTGGAGATTGTCATAGTACTGTGCTAGAATGAGTGTGTAATTTCATGGTTGATATTGTTGGGTTTATGACAGGGACTACAAGCTTAGACTGTTACTAATCTGCAAATCTCTAACCACCACTCTTGGCGTGTAAGTTTCACAAATTAAATATTTACACCAAGGTAACTGAGTTTTCACTGCACTCTTCTGTGCTCTTTTCGTGGGAGAAATAATATTCACTTCTGTCCCCAGTCAGTTCTCCTCCAGACTGCTCCAAAATCTTCCAAACTCTGAGTTTTTCTAAGCTGAAATCAATTCTTGATTATTCTAAATCAAAAGCATGCAAATGACTTCAATGTTTACTGTCCCTGTCTTAATATCAATACAATATCAACAATCTTCCATTAACACTCCAGGAATTTGCTGTCTGACATATATTATATTAGGTCATTGTTTTTGAGGCCTTGTTTAATTTCTAAACTCTTCACAAAAGTTACAAACATCCTAATGCCATTAACTTGCAATCCAAACTCTAATATCTGTATATAATGTATAAAGAAATGATGCACCTTTTATACCTTCCCTAATATTGAATGAAAACACATTTTAAGAGGCATTTTTGCTTTAATTTCCCAGTTAAAATTCTTCACAATCCTTTTCTTTTTACACCAATCATAGTAAAATATTTATATTAAAAATTTAATATAAGTTAATATGAGTTTCAAAAAATGGCACTGCAGTTAGACAATTACTTTTATTTTGTCTTCATAGAAGAAGACAAAAATAACTTCCCAGAAATGCTATGGAAGCAAGGGTCTTTTCAGAAGGAGAAATTGAAGGAAATTGGTATTGGTTAAAAAAAAGTGCTGGAGAAATTAATGGGACTGTAAACTGATAAATCGTCAGGGCTTGATAATCCACGTGCCAGGGGACTAAAACAGGTGGCAATGGAAATAGTCGATGTGTTGGTTGACATCTTTCAAAATTCTGAAACAGTCCTAGCAGATTGGAGAGTGGCAAATGTAACCCCACTGTTTAAAAAGGAGGAAGGGAGAAAACTGGGAACTTACAGACCGGTTGGCCTAATGTCAATACTAGAGAAAATGTATAGGATCAGATTACAGGACACTAAAGGAAAAAAAAATGGGATTACACAGTCAATATGGATACATGAAAGGGAAGTTGCATTTGACAAACTCTCTGGACCTTTTTTGGAGATATAACTAGTAGAATAGATGATGAAGCATCAATGGATATAGTGCATTTGGATTTTCAGAAAGCTTTTGATAAGAGGTTATTGTGAAAAATCAAAGCACAAGTGATTGGTGGTAATGAACTGCCACAGATTAAGAATAGGTTAACAGACAGGTAACAGAGTACAAATAAATGGACTATGTTTGGAGTGGGAGGTAGTGACAGGGATCAATGCTTGGGTTCCAGCTATTTGCATATATGACAACAATTTAGAGTTGGGAATCAAATGTAATATTTCCAAGTTTGCTGATGATGTGAAACTAAGTCAGAATAAGTGCTGTGGAGTAAATGAACAGGCTTCAAGATGATTTAGAAAAGTTGAATGAATGGACAAATAAATGGAAAATACATAATAACGTTAATAAGTATGAATTTATCTACTGTGGTATGAAAAAGGAATGATAGAGTATTATTTAAAAGGTGGTAGATTGTCTGAGGTTGGTATACAAAGGGACTTGGGTAACCTGGTATACCAGTCATTGATAGTAAGCGTGCAGGTGTAGCAAGCATTTAGGAAGACAGATAGTTTTTAGCCCGCATTGCCAGAAGATCTGAATACAGAATAAGGAAGCCTTACTGCAGCTGTACAGGGCCTTAGTGAAACCACACCTGGAGTACTGTGTGTGCAGGTTTGGTCTCTTTACCAAAGAAAAGATTTACTTTTCATAGATAGAATGAAATAAAGGTTTACCAGATTGGTTCCTGGAATGGCAGGTTTGTCATCAGTTGGGTCAACTGGACCTATATTCACTGGAATTTAGAAGAATGAGGGGGATCTCATTGAAACTTATAACATTCTGATAGGCTCAATAGATTGGAAGCAGAGATATTTTCCCTGGCTGGAAAGGCTCCAAAATAAGAGGGTCACATTCTCAGCGTATATGGTAGGCCATTTTGGACTGAGAAGTGGAGAAATGTCTTCATTTATGGGGTTGTGATTGGAGAATGGCAATGAAATCATAGAACCCCTACAGTGTGGAAGCAGATCGTTCGGCCCATTGAAGCCACACCATCCCTCCAAGCATCCCATGCAGACCCATCCCCAGTGGCTAATCCACCTAGCCTGCAGATCCTTGGATACAAATTCTCTACCACAGAAGGAGGCAAAATCATTGAATCTTTTTAAGAAAGAAACAGATAGAATCTGGAAGCTAAAGGTGTCAAGTCATATGGAGAGAGAACGATAATATGGTGTTGAGATAAAGGATCACCCATGATCAGGTCGAATGGCAGATTGGTTTGTTGTACTAAATGGCCTATTCCTGCACCTATTTTCTATGCTTCTAAGAGCCAAGGTTGTTCTTCCTGACCTAAACAGACAAACGGATTAATAAGTCTGTAATAGCCTTTGTGAGTCACTTCAATAGGTCTTTGTAAGATAAAATATCAAGCTATCTAACCTTTTAGCACTTCCATGTTATCCGGTCTGATTTCTCCAAGATCAACTTTTGAACATTTAATAACTGACACATTCTGCTATTGTTTCATGTTTTGTTTCACTTCCTATTTCTTTCAAGTTATAATACTAAGGTATTGTTCTGATTCAATTTCTGAATGCTATTTCTAAATTCTTCCATAGTCAAATTTCTCCTAAATTCTTAACAATTTTTTCGACTTCAGTTATTGTAATCATTAATTCCAAGGCATTTATTTCACTGTTGCAAACTTTACAAGTGTTTCATGAAGTTTCTTTCTTGTAATTCTGAATTCTATTTGATAAGCTTTGAGCACAAGCTCATAAGCATTGAGTATTGCATTTTTTAAATAGAATTTCAAAATTTGCAGATTATTCTGCTGATAAACTTGCGTACACAGCCATATCTGAAGCTGGCAAAACATTCTGTAATGTCTTCTGGCCACTTTGTTCAGCTACCTTGTCAAACGAGATGAACTATCTTTCAAGTCCATTCTCAGTATATTTAAGTACTACGTGAAGGTTTTAGTTAAATCAAACCCTCATTGGAAACAGAATCATTCTCTAAGTTACTAGTTCCTGTTTCTTTCTTTATTGTTCTTTTCTTTAAGTTTTTCTCTAGCCAAATCATATTGTCTGATTTCTCTCTCTCTCTGGAGTTTAAACTTTTTAATTCTATTTCCCTTTCTATTTCTCTTCATTTCTCTTTTCCTCACTCTCCAATGCTCTTTGCATTTTATTTTTTTCCTATTGCTTTTTGTTTTACTTTTTCTGCCTTGACATATTCCCTTCCCTTCTTTTTTCTTCCAATGTAATTCTTTTCATTTCTTTTTCTTTCTCTCATTCCTCTCACGTGAGTTTTTCTCATTTTTATTTATCTCTGTAAGTCAAGATTTTTTTCAATTTCTAATTATATCTTAGCTAATTCTGGTTGTGTCATCTTAATTTCAGGCTTTTCTTCTAATTCTAAAATATTGGATATTCAGTATTAGCGTCTCCTCTTTATGAGAACCTGCATTTTACTTCAATTTATCTGCTAAATCTCTCAGTTTATCCTTAGTCAACAATTTTAAATAATCCACTATTATATGTTCCACTCACAGTAACCTCTGAGCAACATTCAAACTCATCTTCAAAATGCAATCCATGCAATAAATTTCACCAGAATACTCCTCTGTGTTATGTTCCATACCTTCTTTCAAAGAGACATTGACCCCTCATGAATTCAATTAACTCAAATCCCAGCAAAATCGTCCTACTTGCTATGGTCTCAGCTGATGTTACTACTGGACAATCTGTATGTATAGTACGTATATTGCATACATTTTATTTAATGTTTTGGTTATTTAATGAAACATATGCACATAAAGCTATGAATCTTCATTAAGAAAAAGGTTTATTAATAAAAAAGGAAATAAAAATGAAACAAACCAAGCTAAATAGAGAACACAGTTTGAAAGCTCTTAGCAAAACAAAGTCTCATCCACGCCCAGTGCCATCACTTTACATTTTATTCAAATTCAGAAAAAATATCCTTTTATATCAAATCTTTAAGTTTGACAAACTTTTGAGTTGGTATTATCATTGGACTATAAATCCTGAACCCAGGTAATGATCTGGGAACCCATGCTTGAATACTGCAATGGCAGATGGTAGAATTTGAATTCAATAAAAATCTGGAATTAAGAGTCTAATGATGACCAGGAAACCCTTTTGATTGTCAGGAAAAACCTATTTGGTCACTAATATCATTTAGGGAAGGAAACTGCCATCAATACCTGGTCTGACCTGCATGTGATTCCAGATGCACAGCAATGTGTTTGACTCTTAACTGCCCTCTGAGCAATTAGGGTTGGGCAATAAATGCTGGCCTCTCAGTGACACCCTTATCCCGGAATGAATATTAAGAAAGAATGAACTGCTACTTCCCAGTTCTGTGCTGTGAACTGTGAAGTTTTCTTACTTGAATACTCATGAAAATGAAAGCTTAGACTTTCTTAGTATTTTACATATCTGCAGATTTCTATTCCTGATCTGGAAGTTTCACAAGCTAAACTTTACACCAAGGCAACTAAATTTTCCCTGCACTATTCTATGGTTCTTTCTAAGGGAGAAACTATACTTGCTATTGACCCTAGTCAGGTTTACTTTAAGACTGCCCAAAATCTTTCAAACTCTAGGGTCTAAGTTTTCCCGGCAAAACTTTAGGTTTTCTAGGTTCAACTCAATCCTTGATTTTTCCAAAGGGAGAACAAGTGAATGCCTTCAATGTTTACATTACCTGTTGAAAACCCCACAATCTCAAGAATTTTCCATGAAAAATCCAGAAGTTTTGTAGCCACTTGCTCTCTGATACGTTGGTTCACTGTTCCAGAAAGTGCTCTCTGACCGTTACTTTTAAACCCTTCATAGAGGTAACTTACACTCATGCCACTATTTTGAAATCCAAACTCTAAACGTTTTTTATATGTATATAATTTTGTACATTTTTATCAATCTACCACACCAACTTTGTCCCTCATACCCTCATGGTTAACTTTGTTTGTAGACAAGACCTTAGTTTTGCTTAAGTTCATTACTTTTGACCTTAATGTAAATTTTGACATATTATGGTCACTTTGCCCAAGAGGCTCCTTTAGATTAATTACTTAGATTAATTAATTAGCCCTTTCTCATTGCATAGTATTAAATTTAAAATAGCCTGTTCTTTAATTGGTTTATCAATAAACTGCTCTAGGAAACTATCTTAAATACATCCGAGGATTTCATTCATCATTGCTAATTATGTTCATTCAATCTATATGTTGAGTGAATTCCAATGATTATTATAGTACTCATGCTATAGGTACCTCTAATTTCTTGATTTATTCATGCCCTACATTATTCATACCTTTTGTAGCCTATAAACACTCTCCACCACTGTTTGCTTCTCTTTGCTGTTTCTGAGTACCACCCAAACTGATTCTACATTTTTATCTTCAGATCTAAGGTCTTCTGTCATCAATGAACTGATTCCATCTTTTATAAACAGCACCAATCCACATGCTTTTGTTTGTTGTCTATCTTTCCTAAATGTTGAGTACCCTTGATTATTCAGTTCCTAGCCTTGGTTACCCCATAGCCATATCTCTGTAGCAGCAATTAAATCATATATTTAATTGTATTAATCTACTTTTTTCCTGATGCTGAATGTATACAGATAGAATGCCTTCAAATCTGTCTTCATTATGTTTGCAACTTCTAGTCTAATCTGCTGGCTCACTGTAAGTTTCTGAACTCCGTGACTCCCTGCCACATTCAGACAATCAATTCCCTGCTTGCTACCTTGCCGTGTGCTTTAGCATCTTTCTTTTTATTTAAATCACATTTTTCGGCACTTGATCCTTCATCCCCACTATTTACTTTGACTATTTCCTATGACAAGACTATTGCTTGACCTGCGACTATCACTACGCTAAATGAATAAAGCGAAATCTCATTTTTTTTCCACGGTTGTATTATTATCTATTTTTGACTATTGCGTCAATTTATTGATTTGTTACTTTTGTATGTAATGCGGAATCAACTACTACCTCCAATGCTCCTTCTAAACTAGATTTAAGAATCCATTAATATGGATCTCCAACATTAAGTCTTTCAGAACCATTACCTTACACAACATTTCCCCCTCAAGCTTTTTCCTGCTAGTTAACACTATTATACATTCAGACATACAACTACTTTTACATTTACCAGTACCCCATCCCCCCTCAATTCTTGGACTTCACGAATTCAGACAGTCTGGAGATTTCACAATTCTTCCAGAATGAATGAACTTTGGACCTAGGAGGTTGGTAGGTCTTTGGCTTCAGAATTGTTGACCTTGATTCTGATTGCCTGTAAATCATTTCTCTGTGGAGGAACTTATATTCTTGGATATCAGGGAGATGTCATTCCTGCTCAGATCAGGAATTTGTTCATTACCTTTTTATGGAGGACCCTTAATCTCCTGAAATTCCTTTGCAGAGAAAGTGATCCCTGCTAACTCAGGTAGTTGGACCATAACATCATCTGGGGGACATTTAAACTTATGGAAGAAGGCTGCTCTGTTGAAATACATACTTTCTTCATCGTAGTATCCTGAATTTTTAGACCAGGCAGTTTCTTCTTTTTGATGATGCCTTGAATCTGTGTTCATTAGTCTACTTTCTATGGAATAGTCATATGCAGCTTATCTCGAGTTTGTTAAAGAAATTCTTTATTCTCAATTTGCTGACACATTTGTGTTGAATTATGCAAGCTCTTTCCTTCAACTCGTTGAGTAGGTAGGGTGTCTTCATGTAGCTTCTGTCGATATCTTCCTGTTGAACTAAATATTTTCACATCCTCATTTGTGGTACTAGAGGATTGTCGCTTACTTAGCATTATCTCTGATCCCAGCATTAATAATTGTTCTTTGAAAGACAACGTTGTAATGTTCTCTTGAGCTTGTGATAGCTCATCATCTGGCATCAATGTCAAACCTGCTGTGTCAATTTGTTCACCAGGCTGTTTCTCTGTCTGAACAACTTCAGTTCTTCAATAAGGTCTGTTGGGATCTACTGTTTATTCTTGTTCTTGATATTGACTTCTTCTGGCAAACTTTGCTGATTTTTGTCCTCTGCAGGTTTACTTTGGTGATGATAGGAATGTATTCCATTCTTGACAATCTTGTATAATCACAGATTTATCTATGAATTATTAGATTCAGTTGTGAGGCCTGTTGGCTTTTCTCACACTATCATCCTAAACTCTCTTCACTAATCATGTACCGTGCCCCTAACGTACCCACATCTGATACCAGCTCAATTTTCCCACTTACTACAGGCAGGAAGTTCTCACCACTGCCAGGATATTGCAACATCCTTCCCACTGACACCATATTTAAAAGACCAACATGCACCAGGTCATGTGCTGGAAGTCTGGAGCTGCCCTGCACAGTTTGAGATAATTACTCTAGACACGGCAGAAATGAGGAAATTTGCATCTTGCTTTGTGGACAGGGACCTGGAGGTTCTGGAGGACATGATGGTACAGAAGAGGGCCGTCCTGTTACCCCAAGGGCTTTCAGAGGAGGCCATGACACCAGACCATGCCAGACTAGTTCAGGGTTGCCGACCTCCCTCGCTCCCCACACTCCCTGCACACATACCGCCCCCCTCCCCACCCAACCATCACCCCACCCCAGGTCAGTGCTGTCTCAGCCATCCAAGAAAAGCCCAGCAATGTCACAGGAAAGTCAATGATACTTTCTGCTCCATCCAGATAAATGCCACCATTTTCTCTTTGCTATCTCACACTCACTTTATCTCTGCTGCTGCACCCACCTCCCAATAAAGTTCATGCTCTACCACCCTCACTAATGGCTGCAACATCTTCCTTCATTTGCGCTTTTCCACCTCAGGCCTCCACAATTCTCCCCCTCATGTTCTCTACACTGCCTACTCAGTCACTTGGTACACCTCATACCTTTCCCCCACTTGCAGCAGCATTAACAGCTGCACTGCCCACTTTTACCTCACTCAATCTCTCCCCTTTTCTCATTCCAGAAGAAAACAGCCCACTATGGGGACGGGTTCCTGGCCTTTGCTGGTGAGTACTGGAGCTGGTCCTGTGGAGACGCACATACATCCATGTCCTGGCAACCAAATAAGAAGCACTGTCCATTGTTGTGCTGTTCTCCCATTTACCCCACTGTGTCATTAACATGTCACAATCGCTATCCCTTATCCACATGCATTTTCTCTTCTGTCCTCATGAAGGTACCAGCAGCATTACCTGCGTTTCCGCCATCAAGATGGTGATGCTGATTTTGGTTGGAAACCTAATGACAATGTTTTTTTTTATAAGGATAAAAATATAGTTCTCAAAGGATGAAAACTGTAAAGCAAATAGCATGGATGCTGGAAACCAAAAATAGGAACAAGAAAATGCTCAACGGGTGAGGCAGCATTTGTGGAGAGAGAAAACCAGAGCTAACTGGCCTGCTGCATAGTTTCAGCATTTTCTGTTTTGTTTATAGACTTTCCAACATTTTCCCCCAAGGCACATGCCTCCCACCATGAGGCTGCTTGGCCAAAATTCCTGATATGCACTCCCACTGATTGGGCAAAGCTTTGGGCAAACAATCCCTTTGTTGTTCAGGATTGCTGATAAAGAACTGACAATTCAATAATTACCCATGGAACCATATTCTAGAGGAGTTATTGCCTTCAGAAAACAGAGAAAAATGAGAAGTGAGAATACTTGTGAGTGAAATTGTTAAATTAGCTTTTCTCTTGATGAATTGCTGGGCTGAAATTTGAACCTTTCTATGCATTAATTACACATTATCTGCTTGGGAGACTGTTGAATCTGAAAACAAGGCAATATCATTTGACTTAGAAGTGTAAGAATTAATTAAGCTGACAATGAAACATGTCCATACAAGCACTACTGAATTTTCATAACCATCATTATATTACCTTGGTAATTTATATTCACTCTGATTATATACATCTACCAAATATTGATAAGAAAATAATTCTGAGCAAAATATTTTTAATGTCAACAGTTCACTATTGTAAAATTGTAAAACATTACTGAAGTAGAACGATATTAAATTGAATGGAGGGGGAATAAAATTATTTGATAGCAAGTTGCGACGTGAATAAGGAATACAGTTTTAGGCACAGTGTCAAACAGGCAGATTCAAACTAGCAGCTGTTTAACTACTGTTTATTCCATGATACCACCTAAGACCAATATTATTTTCAATGAGTGCAGTGAATTTTATCTTCAGTGCATCACCTTTTTTCCAAATTAGTTATGTATTTGTCACTTGATTTTTGCAGTTATCAGGAGTTGTATGTCATGCACCGAAGATCTGATGACTCTTCCATCATAGCAGCAAATGCTGTGCTTGTGCAGAGCAAAGGAATAATAACTAGAGTTGCTGATGTTTGCTAAAAGCTACCTATTGCACAATTTGCCAAATAAGGGAATACTTTGTTCTGAAATTGTAGAAGTACATTTTATATAGTTGCTCTCCTAATGTAAAATAGGACTTGGGTTTCCAGAATAAGGCTTAGTGGACACTGCACCCAAATTTTGGGGCTTCTCATTTTCCTGTAATTAATATTCACAGTTGAACAGTGCAGTCTACTAGGCCTAAAAGCCCAGAATGAAAACTTATTGTTTTCCCAGCTCTTTCAAAACATCTTAAGAAAATATAGTAAATCCATTTTTCTGTGATGCTCATAACTACACACCAGCAAGTGGCTGTTCTGTGCACTCTAAGTGGAGATTTACTGATATGCTAATTGAATCCCAATTCATTCTAATTAGGGCACTGCTACTTTATAGGGAGAATTGATTATATCACAGTTGTTACTTCAATGCTTAGCTATCTCTCAAGCTGATAGAGTCAAATTGAGGAGGAGCTGAAATGTACTTGATAATAATTTAGTTCTAATTTACTGCCTACATCTATTAGGCTTTTATTATTTCCTGGTTATGCATCAAAATAAAGTGACACTTGAGAGTGTTTAGGGTATTTTTATATTAATTTTTGAATCAGGTTTTGGATCAGTCGTAATACAATCAGGCTGAGAGAAATGAATATCCAGTTACTGAGGGCCTGTATGATGGCATACATATTAGTGGGAACTGATCTGTGTTGGTCAATTAGGATTATAGAGTGTGACAAATATGTTAATAACAGAGCAACATTCAGATGTTAAGATAGCAGAAAACTTGCTTATTAATATACAGGCATTATAGTAGCACATACGCTGGAATCATCCAAAACAGACCACAGATGCTAGCAAAGTCTCCCAAAAGCTGTCAACTGGAAAATGACTCCTATATATGACAATGAATTTGTTATATCAGGCTTTCTAATTTAACCTGCAGATATATATAAGTCAAACTAATTTTGGCTGGAAGGTGATGTGATTGTAATGCAACTTGGTTGTGCTGTTGATGCCTGTCCAACCTCTACAGTCAACTTGCAATGGGAACAGAGCAGTAAGTTCTGCAGTCTGATCCAGAGTTTGATACAACCCTACTCCTGGCCAAATGTATGACTGAACCTTTCGTGCAATTTTATTTGCATGAAGGATTTTAACTTATTAAATATTTATATAAAAGTGTCATAAATACATCAAGCAGGGTTTATTCCTGTATGCATCAAAGTATCTGGAGCTTACTTATTCATAGAGTCATACAGTTTGGAATCAGAGCCTTGTGTCCAACCAGTCCACGCTGACCATGTTTCCAAACTAAGCCAGCCCCACCTGCCAACTGTTGACCCACATCCCTCCAAATATTGCCTAGTCATGAACTTAACCAAATATCTTTTAGCTGTTGTAATTGTACCTGTGTCCACCACTTTCTCTGGCAGTTCATTCCACACACAAACCGTTCTCTGCGTAAAAAAATTTGCTCCTCATGTCCTTTCTAAAACTTTCTCCACTCATCTTAAAAATATGTCCCCTAGTTTTGAACTCCTCCACCCTAGGGAAAAAGCCCTTGTCATTCACCTTATCCATACCCCTCATGATTCTATAAACCTCAATAAGGTCACCTTATAACCTTCCATGCTCCAGTGAAAAACGACCCGGTCTTTCCAGTCTATTTTTATATCTCAAACCCTCCATTTCTGGCAACATCCTTGTAAATCTTTTCTGAATGCTTAATAATATCCTTCCTATCACAGGGTGACCAGAACTGAACACAGTACTCCGGAAGGGGCCTCACTGTGCTAAATGCCTACGTAACCACCCTGTCTACCTGTGACACAAATTTCAAAGAATTTTGTACCTGAACCCCTTGGTCTCTCTATTCTACAACACTACCCAGGGCCCTACTATTAGCTTTGTGAGTCCTGCCCTTGTTAGTTTTGTCAAAATGCAATAGCTCACATGTATCCAAATTATACTCCATCTGGCTTTTCTCAGCCCATTGGCCCAAATGATCGAGATCTCTTAGATAAACTTCTTCACTGTCAACTATACACTAATTTTGGTGTCATCTGCAAACTTACTTACCATGCTTCCTAAATTCTCATCCAAATCATTTAAATAAATGACAAACAACAGTGGATCCAGTACCGATCCCTGTGCAACACCTCTGGTCAACAGGCCTCCAGTCCAAAATAAAAACCCTCCACTTCCTCCCTCTGTCTCCTGCCATGAAGCAAATTTTGTATCCGATCGGCAAGCTCACCTTGAATCCCATGAGATCTAACTTCAGTTAAATCATTTCACCAGAAGATGCCAAGGGTTTAAAAGGTGAGGAACAAGATTAGCTACGTTTCACCATCCACCAACAAAACAGATAATTGAGGGCTGAGTAAGCGATATGAATTTGCCAATAAAACTGAAGATTATATGTTTAGAGCTTGAAAGCCTTGAATATTTAATTTTAACATAGTATTGCTTGGATGCCTTGATTCAAACCATGAGTAATTTAAGACAGGCAATTACTTTAAGGGCTGTGAGATAAAATTTCTAGACAGACAATTACAGTTTACCCAACTGAGTAAACTAGAAAAAGCTGATCAACAACTTCAATAAACTGACAGAGCCCTAAAAAAGCTGACAACACAAAAACAGTCCCACACATTGTGCTATGGTGTGCTAACACAAGTAATTAAGCTCAAAGTGCAGCCTTTAATGGTATTGTCATAACTTAAACTCCAGCTACATCCAATGTTTCATTAATCGAACTGCAAGGAAAGAGAAGATAAAATTTGTAAAAGTATGTATTGCAGTTGTGGCAGATTTGGAAATTTCTGAAGGGGATGTTGAAATTAATTTGCAAGATCTATTTCCTAGCAGGTGGAGTTCAGGTTTTAAAGGGTTCTAGTGTTTAAGAAATTGTTTTTTACCACTCAGAACATTTCAATTTTAAATGATGCAATTTCCAGCACTTTCAGATTGAAGATTAGCCCCTCCTTTGCATTGTTTGAAATAAAACATTCAATTTGAATCCATTCCTTTGTGAAGACAATGGGATGAGTTCAGGTCAGGCACACATTATTCATCCTGCTGGATTTCACCCTTCTGAGGTAAGGTCTGAGCTCAGCTGCTGATATCTCAAAATGAATTTCCACATTAGAGTTGGGAAATAGAGATCAGTTTTGAAAAGGTGGATTCTTCTTAACTCTTTTTCTTTCTTCATTGACCCTGCCAGACCTGCTCTTTTTATTAAACAGAAGTCAAGGTTGTTTCTGGGCCTGGGTTCTGAATCCACCCTATCCCCTCCATATGCAATTTCTAAATGTAAAGGGACAGGATACAATTGATCACTGAAGTCAGTAGAACTTTATCACACTTTCTTATGTCCTTGCTGTGGAGGTGCCGGTGTTGGACTGGGATGGACAAGATCAGAAAGTGGGGACATCAGAGGGTGCTGTACTTCCAGATGATCATACGAAGGGGGGAGCAAAGAATGGGGACAGCCAAGATCAAACACAAAGTAGTCAACCTTAGCGAAAGAAAACACTCATGGGAGAGATGGTGATTTCAGAACAAGCTTTAGCTGATATCAAGTCGAGCACTGAGTTGCTTGGAGTAGTGTTACAATATTTTGGAGATCTGTAAGCCAATGGGATCATATTTACTGACTGATTTGTAAATTGAGAAATTATCACCAAGATTTTTTTTCCTAACTTCTACTTTAGCACAAGTTAAAATCAACACAAACTAAACATGAATTCACAGGTAAGTCACTGTCAGTACTGACTAAAAATTGCACATGGAATAGCAGATACAACATAGGCTGTCTCATGACATTAGGAGGCAGTCCACTCCAAGCGTATACTCCCAGTTTCAGCCATAAAGGCCCTCCAAGTTGATTTCCATCAATCTTCTATTTCTGCCTAAACACCACAGTTCTCGAGGGTAATTAGGAATGGGCAATAAATTCTAGCTTAGCCACATCCCATGAATGAATTCCCTGTTGATTCACCTTCTCTGTAGTTGTAACATGAGGCAGTCGAATCTGCTATAGTGTGTGTTCCGGCAATGCAAATAGGCTATAACGTGACTGACAAATAGGGAAATGCTATTTCTAAAATGCGAACTTGTGTTGGCTATAATGTGATTCCATTGGTGCACAGAGGAGTACATGTCGACATCACATGATCATTTTGCAGGCTTTGTCCCGAATACGTGCAATGTTAGCACTGAAAGAGTCTCTGTTCCGGCATCACATGATCATTTCGCAGGCTTTGTTGTTAAGTGCTTTCTGTGAGAGGTACAGTACTCCGTGATTTTCATTTATTTTTCAAATTCTGCTGTGTTACCCACAAAAATGCGATGACAAAGTGACAAGAGTGTTAGCAAAAAGTGTGCTTGTGAAAAATTGGGGATGATGAACGTAAAAGAAAGTCTATAACACTGGAAGAGAAGCTACATGTTATAAAGCCTTTTGGGTGTAATGAGAGAACATGTGATATAGTTCGCATAACAGGAATAAAGGAGTCTACCTTGCACCATTAGAGACAATGCAGAAAAGATTAAAGCATGCTGTATTGCTGGAACAAGTCTAAATCTGTGAGATCATGGACAAAGGAACTTGAGGAGATGGAGCAGTTTCTAAGTGTGCGAATAGAAGATCAAATGACCACCTTTCTCACCATAAAAGAGAAAGACTTATCAATTTATGAAGATCTAACAAAAAAAGCTGAAAATCCTGCAGATGTGCCTGTCTTTAGTGCTAGCAGTGGCTGGTTTGCTGGTTTTACAAACCGCTATGCTTTTCATAACGTAAAGTTATGTGGCGAAGCTGCCAGTGCAGACGAGGAGCATGCAATGGCATTTCCTCCCATAGTAAAAAAATTAATTGATGAAGAAGGTTACACCTTAGATCAAATTTTCCATTTGGAGGAGTCAGGTTTATACTGGAAGACAATACCATCAAAAACCTACATTTCTATGAATGGAGCACATGCTCCAGGCTTTAAGGTGGCAAAGGATCGTATGACTGTGCTGCTGGGAGCCAATGCCAGTGGAGACTTAAAGCTTAAGCCTGTGGTTGTGTACCACTCTGCCAAACCGCGAGCCTTGAAAGGTTACCTTAAGTCTACTCCAGGCATCTACATTAGGTCAAGCAAAAGAGGTTGGATGATGGGGCAATTTTTTTTGACCTTATTGTTGATGCTTTGGAAGATGTTTTAAGAAAGTATCGCAGGAAAAAAGAAATTGGATTTTAAGATTCTCCTCACCCTGGATAATGTGCCAAGCCATCCTCCCACCACTAGTTAGCTTTCTGAAAGCATCAAAGTGCTATTGCTAACCCCAAACACAACCTCTCTCCTTCAACCCATGGACCAAGGTGCAATAGCAGCTTTTAAAGCTTATTATTTAAGGTTCACATTTAAGAGGCTGACCGCAGCCACGGAAGGGGATAAGGACACTGTTCTTCAATTTTGGAAGAGCTTATCACCAAGAATGTAATTGACATTATTGTGGAGGCCTGGAGTGATGTCAGTAAGGACTGCTTACATACAGTTTGGCAGAAGCTTCTCCCAGACCTTTTTTCAAGATTTTAAAGTCTTCGATCCATCACAGGAGTTCCCAAGAATCAAAAAGAACATTGTGTTGATCTTGCAAAGCACGTTGGATTTGAAAAAGTGGAGAATGAGGATGTTGAAAAGCTGCTTGAGACCCACTGTGAAGGCCTCTCTACAGCTGATCTACAACAACTTGTTGCTGAGGGGGAAGTGGAAGCTGGTGATGAAGAAGATAAAGTCCTGGATGCAACAGCAAGAGAGCTTTCCATTTCTGTTTTGTCTCCTATTCTGAGGGAAATTGAAAAGCAGTTTCATCTCTTGGAGGATAAAGGTTACAATGCAGAACACAGTAGGGTAGCAGTTCATGGAATAAGATCTTATTTGGCACTCTATGAACAGCTTCTTCATGGAAGAAGAAAAAGGTCAAAGCAGCAAAAACTGGATGTCTTTTTTAAGCCAACCCCCAAAAAACAATCAGAAGACAATGAACCACAGCCATCCATAGAACATAGAACATAGAACATAGAACATTACAGCGCAGTACAGGCCCTTTGGCCCTCGATGTTGCGCCGACCTGTGAAACCAATCTGAAGCCCATCTAACCTAAACTATTCCATTATCATCCATATGTTTAT
>NC_063340.1:50389592-50401959 GCF_021869965.1 Rhincodon typus | reverse complement strand
TTTGAATATGAAATTTCATATTTCCATGGAAACAAATTGAAAGCTATCTTAGTGAAGCAATTTGGCCATACGATAGCTCAATGAATAGCGTGAAAGCTGCTATTGAAACTGTTGAAATAGGGAAATTCCCTGCCAGCAGCATTCCCTCTAATTTTTTTACCGGCTGTCCAGCCTCCAAGGCCCATGCATGGCAATGAATTCCTGAACCAGAAATCAATCCCCAATGAGTGCCAATGTCAATCACCATGTGCAGAACATCAGAGCGGCTGTAGCAAAAGTTGCCCGTCAGATCTAAGTTCTATTCAACAGCTAATGAAAAAGATATTGAACTCTTCATCTCATATTACACAATGAAGTGTCATCGATTAATTTAATACAGACACTATCCGTTTTGTCTCCCGTTCCGTATGTGCTCTGCTGTGGCTCATTGTCAGCCGATGCTTCATTCTGAACCATTTTCTTAACTTATTTTGTCAGTGATGGCTTCCCTCTGCTCTCTGTTACGTTATGTCTCACAGTAAGTATGTGGTAAATCTCAAACGATGATGCTCATGGTATCATCACCGTATCATAACATGTGACTTGATGACGTGAAGATCCCAGTCTCTATCTTGCTAATTCCTCTTGTAGCACGACACACTGAGGTAAGTGTGCTACAGCTTACATCTGAATTGCCTTAGCTTGAACTCAGACACATAATGCCTGTAATGGTAATAAATGTAGATATAGAATCTGTAATAAAGATCCAGTGAACTCTTCAGTACTACATTACTCATGTTTCATTCAGCAGCAGGCATGCGATGCAGACCCTAAGGCTATTTCAGCCTGAACAGGAATCAAACTTGCACTGTCGGTGTTATTCTGTACTGCATGCATTTCTAGCCAACTGAGCTAACTGACTTCCATTTTATCAGCCAACTGGTGGAGCAAAATCTTGAATGGTATGCATTCCATGATTAAGTTCATGTTTTTCATGATAGAGGTAGAGGGATCAAGATCTGGAATGAATTTCACAAAATGGAGACTATTGAGATTATCGCAAAAGCATTTTCCTAGATTTTTATACTAACCTATTAGTATTTACCTATATTTGCATATAAGCAAGTAAAACAATATTATTTCTATTTAACAAATTCCTGAGTGAAATTTAAGTCTTAAAAAACTATAATAATCATCACACTTAAGATATTTGTTGCCAACGTGTGTTATATTTAGATAATAATATTAGAATAAATTATTATGATAATTGCTGTGTAAAGTTTTGTTTAAGTGATTACTGTTTTACTCTTGCAGCAGTATACTGATTCACTGTGGTTTAAAATGTGATATACATTATTGCCAGATTTAGGTTAGAATATCTCATGGATGAGAGTGCATGAAGTCGATGTGCATTGTCAACTGTCAGAAAAACCCATCTGGTTCATGAATGTCCTTTAGAGAAGGAAGCTGCCAATCTTACCTGGTCTGGCTACATGTGACTCCAGACTGACAGCAATGTGGTTGTCTCTTAACTGCCCTCTGGGCAATTAGGGATGGGTAACAAATACTGGCCTAGCCAGTGACACTCTCATGCTGAGCATGATTTTTTTTAAATGCCACTTAATGTGTTAATAATGGTCCCAATTATAATTTTGCAAAGCACTGGGACCCAGAAGAAAATACAGCACACAGGAAGTGATTGTTTACCTCAGTCACAACATTACAATTTTACTTCTGGTTTCCCACCCAATTAGTGGCAGCAAATGTGATGTGTGCCTGCATAATTTGAACATAACTCCAGTATTAGAAGGAGTTTTTGAGCTGAGAAGAAAAGAGAAGCATGTACCTATTTTCAGTGATACCTCCTTGGATGTACTTCTCTGCACTGCGAAGAGTTGGAGAAAGATATTCTTGCCAAGTCTGCAGCAAAAGTTAAGAAGGCAGTCTAAAATGTAGTAGAAGAGGTTTTAAGCAGGCACGTGCTGTTGGATTCAGCACAGAGAACTGTTTAAAGACCTAAGCAGCCTGCAATGTTGTCTGCCCCCAGGAAATTGACACTAGAAACAATGCTACATAAAGACATTTCTTCCACAAAGTATTTTGTGTCCCATAGGACCTTCATTCATACAATAGAGGTTAATAGAAGTCATTGGAAATAATACAGGAACTGAGTCGAAATGAGGGGGAACCATTGCAGGACTGTTGCCAACCGTGCACCAGCTCAATATGTTGAGATATGTGGGACCAGTAGGGCAGACAGTTCTGTTTTCAACGGGTGACTTTTACCTCAAAAGTGATGGCAGACAGAGAGACAGAAGTAGAGAATTCATCTTGGAGGCTGCAGCATTCTATGTTCAACTGGACAAACATACTGCACTTTTGGAGCCTGAAATGACGAGGAAACTAACTGAGCAGGAGCAGACAAATGCAATGTTCTAACAGCTTTCAAAGTAATACCATCATGATTGCAGAAAGATCAGAGGAGTTTACCTTAACCTTGAGGGGTTGGCATCGCAGGTACCGCGATGGTGCCTTTGTCCAAGGATGGAGTAGCCAGTTACATAGACTGGGATACTGTTACAATCTGGAACCACATGGTCAAATTTATGTTAACACCTGGCTGGAGACCAGATACTGTTTTTTAAAGAGTACGTAAATGGCAGAGTCTTCCCAGGCCCCAGAAATATGTGGACTATGGTGAGAAATTTGGGTAAATTGATTGAGATGTCAAGCAAATCCTTCACAATGTTGAGACCAAAGAGTGTTATTTCCTAAGCAAGTCCCAAAGATCCTTGCTACTGAATCGCAATCCCTGTTAATTATCACTTATATCATCCTTATTACCACCTAATCTCATCTCATAGAATCATAGAATCCCTACAGTGCAAAAACAGGCCATTCAGCCCATTGAGTCTGCACCGACCCTTCAAAATACATCCCAACCAGTACCAGACCCCCATCCTATCCTCGTGACCCTGCATTTCCCATGGCTAATCCACTGAACCTGCATATGCCTGGACACTACAGGGCAATTTAACATGGCCAATTCACCTAATCCGCACATCTTTCGACTGTGGGAGGAAACCCACACAGACACAGAGAACGTGCAAACTCCATACAGACAGTCTCCCAAGGAATCAAACCTGGGTTCCTGGCACTGTGAGTCAGCAGTGCCAACCACTGAGCCACTATGCCAGTCCCCACCCCTTTTTCATTCATATTCAGCCTCCCATTCCCCAACCGCTCCTCGAATAGAAACTTGATGCCAAGAATGAAAGTCAGAGCAGGTACATGGTGACCCCAGCACACAGCTTGCTCTTCTACACCTCCATCATGGACACTTGTCACCAACATTTCAAGGTACACTCCATGGGCAGCGGCCAGTACATCTCACATCCATGGCCGCTGGCATCCAACACACACCAGCTTCACAGCATCATGATGGCACATCCCCGATCTACTTACAGTATGCTTCGGCACTTTAATGCCGCACTTTGAAGCAAAGTTCCCTCTAAACTGTATGGCTGCACATGGCAATCAGCGGGCCGATGAACTGACTTCCAGCTCTGGAAGTCACTGCTATGCACAGACCTTGGCGGTCTGCACAGGAGAAAATGTAGAGGGAACACTGCTTTGGAGTGCACCAGCATCTTTCATTGCAATACTGCTGCGAGGTCAGGAAAAGGCACCCAGCTCATGAACTGGACAAGTAGCATTTCAGGGCTGCTTGCTTACTCTCTTAGTATCCATTCACTTCGCACTTACCTGAATGCTTACAGTGTCCTTGCCATGCATTGTTTTCCCTTACCTAATTTCTGCAGTCAGAGCATAAAAGTTCACAGTATTTCTACATTGCCTTGTTTTCAGCACCAGCGCAAAGCTCATCATGGTTCTCAGCATTCATAAAGCAAGGGGTTGGACAGTTTGCTGTACAGCACTATCCTATCTCATTGTCACACTGACTGCATGCAACAGCAGCCTACACGTGTTCACTGCTTGTGTATCTCAAAGTTATAGGACAGTAGTCCTCAGTCAAAACTGCAGGAGTCTATGGTTACTGAGGGAATTTCCATACAGTCAGTCGAGATCTTTGTCTAATATCAGTCCTGACTGGTAACGGGTCAGCTTGATAATCTGACTATCAGCCAGGAAATGTAATTTTAAAAAAAATGAGGCCCTATTAAAATCCAGGACTGAAATTCCAGGCATTTTTGAGTTTCCTAATCACAAACACATGCCCACTCCATCTCCTTGCAAATGTCAGGTTCACTGTACACAAGAACATAGGACATCATTGAACATCTCAATTAATTTGCATATGGGTGACAATAATTTTGTCAAGCAATAAAATCTAAAATTTAAGGAGGATTTTTAAAACTTTCTTTTATCAATTGGAAACCCGACAGAACAGGAGTTATGATGTAAATGATATGCTTAATGTCCATTTTCCACCCTGCGCTATTTTAAATTTCCTGTTTGCTTGGACAGACATTGATCTGTGTAATTCACAGGGGTGTCTGATAAATAAGTGCAAATCTTAATCCTAATTATAAAATGTTAATATCAGTCTATAATAAGAAATAGATGCAGGAATAAGCCATTCAGCAGCTCAAGTCTGTTTGACTATTCAATAAGATCATGGTTAAGCTGATTAAATTCAGCTGATTAAGCCTTAAATCCACTTTCCGGCCATACCCCATAACTTTCAATATATTTGTGGATCAAAAATCTGTCTAATTCAGCCTTGAATATATTTAATGATCCAATCTGCACTGCCCTCAGGGTAAGGAATTCCAAAGACTAATTGCTATTTAATGAGAATGCATGATGTTGTTTTAGATTATGTAACACTGAGATGAGCAGTCCTGTGTTATTGAGACCCTGAGAAGGCAGAATTATCTTTACTCGAGAGCTATTTTACAGAGATCAGTTTTATGTATAATAGTGTGTAAATAAGGACAGTTTTGGAACTTCAGAGTGTCTTTCTTGGATTAAGCAGAGACCCAGATATAGCACACCAACAGTGGAAAAATACAGCCTAGGGAGCAGGTCTCTCAAACAGGGAGGACATAAACCCAGAGTCCCAAATCTCATGGCAAGCTAACTCATGAAGCTTGATTAAATTAGAGCTTCCTTTAGTATGGCATTATTATTTAATCAGTCTCATTACACATTACCAGACATAAAATGTCCTGTTTCCTTGTTGATTCCAGAACATATTGTTCTAAAAAAGAATGTTCTGAATCCATACTACAAACTCATCCTCCATGCTACCATGGACAAATCAAATTTGCAAATCTATATAAAAAATAAACTGTTATGATCCCACCTGATGGTATGACTTGAAACTCGGATCCTGGAATGAAATTTAGGTTTGTAGCTTTGTTTTTGGTTTTGTTTGATAACAGGGTAACAACAGTATTCACCACTTACAATGTACACTGTAAAAACTTGGCAAGGGTCCTTTCACAACTATTTCCAAACATGCAACATCCATCACTTAGAAGGACTAAGTCAGTAGATGCAATGGGAAATCCACTACCTTTAAATTTCCCTCCGAATTATGCACTATTCTGACTTGATACTATATTGCAGTTCCTTCACTTCCAGTTGCGTTAAAGTCTGAGAAAATCCTTCCGGATAACAAAGTAAGCAGTTATAGATGAGCAACAAATGTTGATGTTGCCAGTAACACTTATGGTCCATGAGAGTAAAAAGAAGTTATCAACCATGGTTGACACAATGGTGGCCTGGGTACCACATGTCTGATTTACTTTCTTCAGTTAGTTGCATGATTATTTTAAAATGAAGAGACGGTGACAGCTTAGTCTGGAAAGTGAGCATTGACCTGCCCGCTTGTTGATGATTGTTAACCATCTGTGCATTGATAAGTCCTTGTGTTATGTGTAACCAATATTGATGTCTCTAAACTGGGGAATCCTGCAATATGAAACTATTGCAATACTATTGCCAGTCTTCCAGTGATTAAAATGTGTGCTCTGACAAATAATGAATCAATATACTTCAGATTGATTGATGTCACCACTGAAGCATACAAGTTCAGAGCTGTCATCATCTCAACCTTTGTCATCCTCATGATGGAAGCTGCCTGTAGTCGAGTTCCAGCAGATGGTACAATCTTGTCATTTAGTGACATAACGCCTGAGAAGGTAGTTTTGATGACTGATGAGAAATATTGGACATTAATTTGCACTTTGTTGGAGCTGAATTTGCTGTTCGATGATCTCATTATGCGTCATCAACTCATGGTGCCGATTAATTATAAACTGGCTTGAAAATGTAGCAACATAGAATACTAGCATGTGGGTTGAACACTTACATTGATTTGCAGAGCAATTTTTTTCACCTCTGCTCAATGAATAACATCTTATTTGCGTCATGTTCAGTAGAAGGAAATCAGACAAGATAGCTTCAGTTCAATAAAGAATGTCACATTATTTAAGATAAAAAAATGCTGTCTTAAATTTTTGAAGATCATCCATCAAAAATAACAGCATTGTGTTGCTTAGAGACAAACAGCAATTAAATTAAAGAAGACTTGCATTTATATTGTGCTTTTCATAACCTCAAGGTAGCTCAAAATGCTTTACTGGGGAAATGTACCAGTCCATTTGCACGCAACAAGTCTTCACAAACAGCAATGTGATAATGGTCAAGTAAGCTGCCTATAGAATTTAATTTATTATTGGCTTGGGGACCAGGTAGAGCTCACTGCACTCAGATCTTTGACACTACTTCAGAGGGTAGATGGTCAGTTTAACATCTTATCACAGAAGCAACATGAGTGCAGCATTCCTATAGTATTGCAGTGGAGTGTTAAATTAGTTGTGTTCAACTTTTTGAGGGGGACTTGAACCCACAATCTTCTGTGAGTGCTACCACTGAGCTGTGTCTGATTCCTATGTGCCATAAAAGGAAGGTTTCCAGAAGTATTAATCTGAAAATGTTACTTCTCTTTCTCTTCACAGATCCTGCCTGAGTATTTCAAGAATTTTCTGCTCCTACGTTAGTTAACCACCATCTACAAATTTTCTTTTGGCATAAAAGGTAATTGCTTACCCTGGAATGCTCAAGATGTAGTTCTGAACAGTACTGCAACTGCTAGGTACAATATCCAGCACTAATGGGGGATCTCTCTTCCTGCCAAAGTAAATACCTAATGATGGAAATGGATGAATACACCCTTCAGGGTAGCATCATAAACTGGGTAACTATCAAGAAATACATTGTTACAACATAACATGTTCCACTGTCCTGTTATTGAACTTAAAAGAAAACACTCCAGGTAGTCACAATCTTTCAAACTGAAGACCACAAAAAAATGAAGTAAATTCTCTTCATAACAATGAAATTAAACATTGGGTGAAATGCATTAAAGATGATTGGTGCAATACTTTTCGTTTTGTAATGATAGCGAAGACAGATTTCACTTCAACCACTAACTGTGAACAATTCTACAACTTCACAATTCTTCAAATGTAGATCTTTACCCAAATCAGTGTACAGCCACTAGCCAAACCTCCAACTTTTATTTAGTTAACTTTGATAGAAGGTTCTAGCCTCTTTTCCCCTGAGTACACTTATACATGGTTAAAGAAAAGAACAGTCTACTGGTGGGTTACTGAATTAATGGATCAAAGCCACCTTGAGGTATCAAAATGTTAATGCATTTGCAATAAAGAGAAATTACAGAATTTAATAAGCTTGACAGGAATACCAGCTATAATTATGATGGACGTGTAGGCTGATTGAGCTCCTGAATGATCTTATGCAATTATAAATGTCTCCTAAATAATGTTATCAAGAAAAATATATTGATAAATAATCACGATTGCTTATTGTAGTACAGTTCAAAAATCAGTAAATGCTGATCATGCTGCATTATTACTGTGGTTGTACACTAACAGTTGCTGCACAACAGAATGAGAGCTTTATAAATGTGATAATTGAGTTAATCCTTCTCCATTTCAGAAATATTTTCCTGTGGTTTCCGTCTGGATTGCACTTAAGAGCATGGAGGCAGATTCTATCATGGCTTTCAGAATAAAATTGGATAAATACTTGAAGAGACGACAGGGCAATGAAGAAAGCACAGGGAAGTAGGCCTTGCTAAATTCCTCTTATATAGAAACAGCCTAGGCTCAATGGTATGAATGGGCTCTTTCTGTACTGTAACAATTCCATTCTAATGTTTTCGTTAGAGAAGTTATTCACATAGCAACAGTCAGCCCACTTCAAAAAATAATTGTGTGAAATAGTTCAAGGCATTTCAACACAGTAAAGACCAATGTTCTTTGGACATTGTCTTACCGTTCTGCTGCCCCCTCCACCTCCACACCCTTGTCAAAATATCTATGAACTAATAATAGGAAATCTTATCATGGCCTGGTAAGTAGTTTAATTGTAGAAATGGGTCCCAAGGTCTACATTGGCATAACAGTGCTGCATTGTCCATAATAGTACCCTGAAGTCACTCTGAAAGTAAATAGGTTGAACCTATTGGGCTGAAGACTCCAAATTGATGGAAACATTTTCAATGATCCTCCAGCAGCACAGACCCCAAATTAAATTGGAATTGACTTCAATGGTTTTGAACCTATGCAGTTGTCAAGGTGCCCAGGGTAACACAGGAACATTTCTGGATATGTTAATGGGCCAGGCAGATCATATTCCAAATGCCACCAGTTAAAACACCACCAGGGTTGTTTTTGTTTTACTGAGTGGGCTGAATGGAGGAACTAGATTCCACCCTATTTCTTCCTCGGCCAGCTGAAGTAATCTCAAAGTTATAAAATCATTCAATTCATGGACAATTTAATCAAAAAACATTGATGAAAACTAACGTACTGTGAGGAGGAAACACGTTGAAGACCTAGATATGAATTACTTTATTGTTCATGTGTATGGTATGTACATGAGAGCTGCTATTAGTGCCAGGGAGAGAAATGAATCATTTAACTTTAAAAGTAGGTTGTTTCTCTCTTCGACCTCCATTCCAAATTTACATTGCAACATGAAGATTATTACAATGGAAAGTGCTGCTGCTGACATATGCTCAGCAGGAATCAATTGAGTAAGTAACTGTTTTCATAAAATGTTAGAACACAAATGTCCAATGTGTCCTATGATTAATTTATAATAGCAGTAGGGGTTAAAGGAAGGTCAAGGATTCACATGACTCACTAGTTTCCAGCATGTCATCGATCAGCCTATGTTAACCAGCAGATTTGCTGATTTTCTGCATCATCCTATAAATATTAAGGAGCCTTATGGTAATTCTTTATGTTGGATAGTCTATCAAACCCAGTACAAACCTCCACTGTTACAGGTCTTCTTCATCAATGTTTGTTGGCTCCTACATGAATCATTCCTGTGCTCCTGTTCTCATCCTAACACTTCAAAATGAAATGATAATCTGAAATTCTTTCTGATATTTTAATATGGTAGGAAGGTATTTCCTTCACATTATTTGTCCTGGACTCAGTGAAACTACTTTTGTTACTGTTGACTGCATGGAAGGATATTGATAAAAAGACGAATGGTAATAAGTTGTTAGTCTAAACTTAAAGCCAAGAGGAAAATTGGCAGATAACTAACATCAGATGTTGATACCTCCTATGCAGTCCTGAGATTTTCCAGGGAATCTAACAGTGTGTAACTTGGCCTAAATCTAGGATACGTGGATGTCCAACATCAGCTTTTAAATAGGCAGGAAGAGAAATTTGTAGCCTTCCCAATTCATTTTCCATTGTGCCCATCTAATAGATCCCGTAAGAGTTGGTGATGGTGTCTGTGTCAGAGCCTTCCTCAGTTCAGAAGGTCAGCCATCAGTGGTGAATTTTTTTTTCTATTCATTTGTGGGATGTGGGTGTCGCTGGCAGGCCAGCATTTCTTGCCCATCCCAAGTTGCCCTTGAGAAGGTGGTGGTGAGCTGCCTTCTTGAACTGCTGCATTCCTCCTGCTGTGAGTTGGACCACAATGCTATTAGGGAGGGAATTCCAGGATTTTGACTCAGCGACAGTAAAGGGATGGCAATATATTTCCATTGATGAGTGGCTTGGAGGGGAACTTGGAGGTGATGGTGTTCCCATATATCTGTTGCCCTTGTCCTTCTAGATGGAAGTGGTCGTGGGTTTGGAAGGTACTGTCTGAGGATCTTTGGTGAATTTCTACAGTGGATCTTGTAGATTGTACACACTGCTGCTACTGAGCGTCAGTGGTGGAGGGAGTGGATGCTTGTGGATGTAGCGCCAATCAAGCGGGCTGCTTTGTCCTGGATGGAGTCAAGCTTCTTGAGTGTTGTTGGGGCTGCACTCATCCAGGCAAGTGGGGAGTATTCCATCACACTCCAGACTTGCGCCTTGTACATAGTGGACAGGCTTTGAGGAGTCAGCAAGTGTGTTAGTCGCGGCAATATTCCTAGCTTCTGGCCTGCTCTTGTATGTGGTGTGTCCAATTGAGTTCCTGGTCAATGATAACCCCCAGGATGTTGATAGTGGGGAATTCAGTGATGGTAACACCACTGAATGTCAAGGGGTTATGGTTAGATTGTCTCTTATTGGTGATGGTCATAGCCTGTCATTTGTGTGGCATGAATGTCACTTGCTACCTGTCAGTCCAAGCCTGGATATTGTGTAGATCTTGTTGCATTTGAACATGGACTGCTTCAGTATCTGAGGAATCACGATTGGTGATGCTAAAGGCCAGTATCTAAACGTGCAGGTAGCAGTAACAGCTTATAACACAAGATAAAGCATATAAACGATAAGGAAAAAAACACAATTCCATACGAGGATCTGAAGTTAAAATAATAAAACTGTAGCTCATAATGTTCTGGTAAGACAAAGCATGGAAGAAGGGATTACAGATAATGATGCATTAATTAAAGCATTTAACACATATTTTAAAGTATTACTAATGTAGTAATAAATTGGGTGAGATTTAATCAGCAAAATCAACATTCGGAAGAATTAATAAAAAATCTTTAGTGGGTTGACATTTTCTAGCAGTGGGTAAAAACCTTGAAGGATGAATTAATTAGAGACCATATAATAGTCAATGTGAGTGATGAGAAGTTATCAGACTTTCTTCAATCCACAGACGATTTTATATTGCAATAGTGGAGCTGGAGCATGGCAACAGTTGAAGCTTTTCACTGTTTTTTCCCTTTAGTACAAATGACATTAAATCATTCATTCAATAAGCAATCCAACTTACTATGTAAATGGAAATTGGAGCCAAAAACAGTCAGTTCTGCAAGGAAACATTGGCAATTCTTCTGACATGGATGGATAGCGCCCAAGACAACATCATCACTCTCCTTAAAGTCTGCCAAAAGAGTGGGAATCTACATTCTTAACCACATTGGATTGTACAAGATGCGGATCCAAACAGAACAAACATAATGAACATCCAGCAAGGAGAGCTGAATGCTATAAGTGTAGCCAGCTGGGACACTTTAAAAGATACCCTATATCAGTAGCACCATCACTACCTCAAGAACAAAGGAAAAGTTCTGAAAAATAAATAATTCTAGGGAAATGGAAATCATTTAACAAGGAAAAAATGAAGATCATTCTACAAGGCAAATACTCATGAAGTAGACACAAAGCAAAAGGTGAAGACAGTATTCCTAACTGAGATCAAAGAGAGTCAAAACATATTCTAGGCCATCAATTTGAAGGTGCAAGGGTTTCAAATAGAATTTAAATGTCCTTGGAGCAGCTGATTTAACATTAGCAGATTGTTTGTCAATGTTGAAGTCTGTGAATGTCAGACCAGCTAAATAGAATTCGGAGTACTCCAGGAGGCACAGATTTTCAGTTGCACGGGCAAAAATCAACACAAAACTTAGTCACAGAGGAGAAAATGTTAGTGAGCCAGTAAACTTTCTGCAAATGTTGAACAGAAATGTATGTATTTGTTTAAACCTATTGGGAATGGACAATATAGCACACCAGGATGAAGATGAGAGAGAATTTTGGCAAGGATAAGGCAAGTTGAAGCAGAAATATCATATTACTTTGGCAAGCAGATGCCATGCCCATTTGTTTGTACACTGCCAGGAAAATTCCTCATCCTTTTTTTGGGAAAGGTAAAATCTCAATTAGATAACATGGTTAAAAGTGAGGTCATGTCAAGAATGGCAGAACAAAACACATTGGTGCTCGGGGCTATTAACTGTTCCCAAACTAAGACTGAGTGAAGATCTCACCCAACTAAGCAAATGATTTAGAGGAGAAATCCTCTATTGTCTGAGAAATCCTCTATTGCACTCAATGCCTGCATTGAGTGACTGATGGTAGAGGTCACATGATTCTAGTGAACCAGGCAGCACATTATTACAGCATTGTATTTCTATCCCAAA
>NC_063340.1:50371907-50389582 GCF_021869965.1 Rhincodon typus | reverse complement strand
TACAGCATTGTATTTCTATCCCAAACATCCCCTTTTATTAAAAAAAAATTGTAAGCATCATCATTAACACTGTGAGCTACCCAAGTTACCCATTATGCACTCAACCATTCTCATGCCTTAGCAGTTCGTTATTCTCATATGCATGCACGATCTTTAAATTGAGCCAGCCTGTTAATGGTACAATATTGTCTGTCAAAAATAGTTTGCCATAATTGGCAACTGGCATGTTTTCTACAAAACTGAATGCAAACAGTGGGTTCTGACAGATCCCCTTTGACCAAGAGTCAAGATTGCTGACTGCACTTATTAAACCATTCAGGCAGTTTTGTTTCAATCGTCTGCCATTTGGGATCTCGTCTGTACCAGCGATTTTCCAGAGGTCACAGTCAAGAATCTTGGCTGGATATTCGTTACGTTTGTTCTGTTTGGACCCACATCTTGTACAATCCAATTCTCCAAACTCTTTTGGTAGACTTTTGGGAGGGTGATGATGTCATCTCAAGCCCTATCCGTCCAACTATGTTAAAAGAATTGCCAATGTTTCCTTGTAATACTGATTCCTTTCCATCTACATAGCAAGTTGGATTGCTTATTGAATGAATGATTTATTGTCACTTGTGTTTAAGGAAAAGTATAGTGAAAAGCTTCAGTTGTTGCCACGCTCCAGCACCATTATTGGAACAATATGCTGGAACTGGTATGAACTTTCAGGACAGCATTGTGGCTTGTATTGTATTTTCATTGAATTGCTGCATGATTAATGCCTGCATTGAGTGACTGATGGTAAAGGTCACATGATTCCAGTGAACCAGGCAGCACATTATTACAGCATTGTATTTCTATCCCAAACATCCCCTTTTATTAAAAAAAATTGTAAGCAACATCATTAACACTGTGAGCTACCCCAAGTTACCCATTATGCACTCAACCTTCTCATGCATTAGCATTTCGTTATTCTCATATGCATGCACGATCTTTAAATTGAGCCAGCCTCTTAATGGTACACGTGCATGTTGTCATTGGCTATTCACCTTGGTAATGTTCCTTATGACAGAAGTTCCTTCTCACTAGTTAGAACAGTAATCTATCGTAACATGACAATCAAATCCTGCAAGTGTGAGGAGATCTACTCTCAAGTTCATCCACAGTCTGACTGGGGTGTCATGTGTCATTAGAATCTCCTTACTTTTGCTTAGCTTTGTACTCAATACAAGCTCTGCACTGGCTGATGTGATCCTTGATTTTACTGCTTATGTTTGGCCAGTAAAGCACATCTCTTTCCTTCCTCAGAATTGATTCAGTTCTTTGGTGGTTTGCATGGATACACTTCAATTCCTTAGTGATAATGACTCCAGATCCTTTCTACAATATGCCATCTTGATCTGTCAATTCATCTCTGTTTGGCCAATACATTCTTATGGTGAAATGTGTGTCCTTGATATTTTCAGGTCATACCTTCATCACTTCTTCTTGCAACACTTCCTTGCTGGGTAGTTTCCTTGAATTGAGCAAGGGGTTGGTCCACTAAATTCAATCAGCTGAATTTTCACAGACTCTGAATTAGGTAGACAATTGCAAGTCAATGGGGAGAAAAAAGGCATCTCAATAGAAATTAGATTCTCAACGTCAAGAAAAGAATTCCAATTCTGACACCAAATTTCAAATGTCAAGACACGAATCTTGCTAGTGAGTGGTAAAAAGCCTACTTGCAACTGTGTGCATATATTAATATGCCATTATTAACTAATCTTGCTTCACTCATATGCCCGTTTCCCGTTCTCCCACCAACCCCCTGGATAGAAACTAAACAGTGACAATTCCTGATGTGGAAGTCAGAGTGGGTATCAAATGGCTCCAGCTTGCCACTTGCTTTTCTGGGCCTCCTTGAACAGCAATCCCAATATCTCAAGGTCCACTCCATGGGCAACAACCACCTCAGCTGCCCTGCCTACAGAGGAATCAGACTAATACCAGCCACACCATATCATCATAGCACATCTGCAGCCCACTTAGAATAGAATTCTCCACCTCCATGCTGCATTTTGACACACAGTGGCACCTTTCTTTGCAATGCTGCTGCCATGTGGAGGCAGCCTGCCCCATGTCGGGCAGTTGGTCTTGGAGTTTTGGGTAAGTGGTCCAGAGGCATTTGTGGCTAGAGGGCCCAAGCATCCTGAGTGCATCCTTCCCAGATGCAAGTTTACCCTCCTCAGCTTGAACTCCTGCAGGGTTGAGGATGTCAAACAAGGAGGAGGTGGAGGAGAAGGATGTGAGTGCCGTTAGAGTGTTTCAAGAGAAGATTTCTGAAGGGCCTGGATGTGATGGTTCTTCCTCTTGTTGAGTGCCCACTGGCATCACCCTGTTTCCTAGGAAGGAAGGGGCACCTAGAGCAGTGTAAGAGTCCCTTGTCCTTGTTACCTTGCCATTGGTGCTGAGCATCAGCAGCTACCAATGTGACCATGGGGGCAGCCAGACACTTACATGCCAGAGGCAGCATGATACAGATCACGCTCGTGGACTCTTCCACCCTTCAAGTCAATTTGCCCAGTGCCTCCAACAGCTGCTCGTGTGTCTGCTTGCACATTTGGATGAAGTTATGAATGGCTGACACCATTGGATTCTGTCTGAGTCTGTGCAGGTTCTTGGTTTTCGGTGAGGGCGATGTGCCCACCATAATATGCTCCTAAATGTACTCTCACTAACATTTCTACCGAGGTTCCAGTCCCTACAGGGGGCAGCTTTGAATCATAGAATCCCTACAGTGTGAAAGTAGGCCATTCAGCCCATCAAGTCCACACTGACCCTCTGAAGGATATCCCAACAGACACACACCCCTTACACTATCCCTGTAATCCTGCATTTCCCATGGCTAATCTTTAGATGTGTGAGGAAACCAGAGCATCCAGAGGAAATCCACACAGACAAAGGGAAAATGTGCAAATTCCACACAGTCAGTGACCCAAGGGTGGAATTGAACCTGGGTCCCTGGCGCTGTGAGGCAGCAATGCTAACCACTGAGCCACCGGGCTGCCCCTTGCTGGTGCATCCTTTAAGGTATCTGTGTCAACTTTCTCAGAAATGGAGGAGGAAGAGCAGGAGGAGGAGATGATGTCTTGAGTGGCTTACGTCTTCATGGTGAAGACAACATAGTATAGATGCCACTGATACCTGCAGGATAAAAAGGAAAGGATGAGTTGTGAAATAGGGGTAGGATTTTGGGTATGTTATGAATACATTCATGGTGGCGGTAATGGAAGATCAGATCAGCACTTGGCATGAACCTCACCTCGTTGCTGGGACATGAGGTCTTGGCATCTCCTAGACACTGAGGAGATGAATGTCAGGCACCCCACCAGCCATCTTGGCCCTCTCCTCCCTATTGTGGACTGTTTTCTCCTGATGAGACAACGGGAGGGATTGAGTGAGATTAAAGTGGGTGGCTCAGCTGCTCATGTTGGTGCAGGTCGGGAAAATGTGATGAGATGCCCTGAACAAGTGAGTAGGCAGCATAGAGGCCATGAGGATTAGTAGTCTGGGGGATTGGTGTGGGTGGGAACGAGGGAGGGAAGATGTTGTGTGAAACAGTAATAATTGTAGAGTGCAGGTTCATAGTTGCTTGAAAGTAGGGTTGCAGGTAGATAGGATAGTGAAGAAGGTGTTTGATATGCTTGCCTTTATTGATCAGTGCATTGAGCACAGGAGTTGGGAGGTCATGTTGCAGATGTACAGGACATTGGTTCAGCCACTTATGGAGTATTGCATGCAATTCTGGTCTCCCTGCTATAGGAAGGATGCTGTGAAACTAGAAAGGGTTCAGAAAAGATTTGCAAGGATGTTGCCAGGGTTGGAGGGTTTGAGCTATAGGGAAAGGCTGAATAGGCTGGGGCTATTTTCCCTAGAGCATCAGAGGCTGAGTATTGACCTTATAGAGGTTTATAAAATCATGAGGGGCATGGATAGGGTAAATAGCCAAGGTCTTTTCCCTGGGGTGGGGGAGTCCAAAGTTAGAGGGCACAGGTTTAAGGTGAGAGGGGAAAGATTTAAAAGGGACCTTTTCACACAGAGGGTGTTGTGTATACAAAATGAGCTGCCAGAGGAAGTGGTGGAGGCTGGTACAATTACAACATTTAAAAGGCATTTGGATAGGTATATGAATAGGAAGAGTTTAGAGGGATATGGGCCAAATGCTGGAAAATGGGACTAATTTATTTAGGATATCTGGTCAGCATGGGCGAGTTGGAGCAAAGAGTCTGTTTCCGTGCTGTGCAGCTCTTTGACTCTAATAACCTTGGTGGCACATGGGTGCATTAGCCAAGATGGAGTGAGTGTGAGGGTGTAGAGAAGACGGTCGCACTTACACTTTCACAGCGCAGAAGGTCATTTCTTCTTCCAAAGCTGAGCATTTCTTCACACCATGGACACTGCACTGACCCAGCTGGCAACTTCAGACTAGACTGGCAGGATTTGGTGATGTGGTCTTCTCTGGCATTCTTGAGGATAGAGGGTAGTCCTTCTCTGGGCTTCTGTCGGGAAAGTGAGGTGTTAACTTCCCTTTCTCAGCCATTTCTGGGGCAATCCATCACACACTAAACATGTGACCGGCAACTCATGACTGACTATGCTTGACCTGGTGCACAGCTATGTTTTAAAAACAGCACCGGGGCTGGGAATCCTGGAATATTTCAGCAGTGGCAAGTATTTTTCCCACTGGTAAGAACACGATACCACCAGGAGGGAGCACCATTGAGGTGTAGTGCATACATCATGCATTAAAGAATTGAGGGAGATAGCCAGTGGAGTTCTCAGGGAAAAGCCTTCTATGAACCTCCCTGAAGTCCACATTTGGCTGATTTTAGGCAAAATTCAGCCCAATATAAGATCATAACTAATAGAAACAGGAGTAGGTCATTCAGCTCCTCAAACCTGGTCCATCATTGAATAGGATCATGGCTGATCCGACATTCCTCAGATCCACTTTTCCTGCCCTTTCCCCAAAGCCCTCAATTCCCTTACTGATCAAGAATCTATCTATTTCTGAAGAAGGGTCTAGGCCCGAAACGTCAGCTTTCCTGCTCTTCTGATGCTGCTTGGCCTGCTTCATCCAGCTCTACACCTTGTTATCTCAGATTCTCCAGCATCTGCAGTTCCTACTATCTCTGAAAGAATCTGTCTATCTCAGCCTTAAACATAAACAAGGATTCTGGCCCTACAGCTTTCTGTGGCAAGGAGCTCCAAAGACTCACAACCCTCTGAAAGAAGAAATTCCTCCTCATCTCAGTCCTAAATTGGCAGCCCTTTATTCTAAGATTTTGCCTCTGGTCCTGGACTCTCTCATGAAAGAATAATCAAGATTGTGAATAGTAGACAGACTTTGGGAAGTCAGGAAGTGAGTTATTTACCACAGAATTCCCAACATCTGACCCATTCCTGTAGCTGCCAGATTTATACAGCTGGTCCAATTCAATTTTCAGACACGTATGGATACTTTAAAACACTCCTTTATTTACCATGTGCCTTCAAACTTTTATTTTATCTGGGAAAATGATTTGAATAATTAACATCCCAGCCTACCTATCGCCTGTGGTTTCACTTCAAACTCTTTTTCAAGATCTCAAACAGAGAACCTAAAATGTGTACATGGTAAGATTGTTTTTGGCTTGATGGGTTAAATAGCGGTAGCCTCATTAACTATTTCTTGAGGAGACGTTCTACCTGTAAGGGTTTATGTCATTCGTGTCATTTCTCCAGATCATTAAGTAAGTGGGAATCACTAATGGTGCAACAGCTATGTGATCAGAATGTTGTCATGATTCTCCCATTTTCACATTGTCTCCCATAAATCCATATCCTCTGGAACTTTTTTTAAAATGCACTAATACAAATTTGCATCCAGCAGAAATTGTGAAAATTGTCTTCTTGTTCTCCAAAATTATTTGAATAAAAGCTGCCAGGCAGAAAATACCAAGAGGTAAATAAAAGTGTTCCAATCAGGAGGAAGTTAGCTGCACTGCATATACACAGATTTCACAAATTCAAAGTCAAAGTAAAATCTAAGGCGTTCAAGTGAATCAAATCAGAATATTGTAAACAAAATACAATTCAAATAATAGTTTGAATCATATTGATATGAAATAAGTGTTGTCTTTTTCTAATTTAAATCCTTATTTTGGATCTTAAAGAGGTCAGTGCATGAGAAAATAATTGTGGCTCTAAAAAGCTAAGTGATTTTTCGCTATCCTGAGAGCAGATTTTGCAATCTCAGATTACTTAACATCCAGCCCTTGTACCAAGGTTTATGTATTTACATCAAATCAGTCTCTTGTGCTGACTTTAGCATTATCACATCCAATTTTTTTCTTATTGGGATTGTTTTCTGTTCCTAAATTTGTTTCTTGACAGCTGACAAAGTATATTATGAAAGAGCCTGTTGTTGCTTACAATCTCAGTTTCCTTTTGACCATTCTATTATGTTGAACTACAGACTGTTGTAAGGTTATTAACCTAAGTGGCTATGATTCAATCTTTACATTGGGTTGTTTATCCCACCTACACCTGTCATGTATCACAATGAAATAGACTCCCACAGTCAATGAGGATATCCAATCAATCTTTCCACTGTCTTTGAACACTGTGACATGGATCACTGCTGTTTATTTAATTATTCATTGTTCAATAATGTCAAGTCCATAAGCAAATGTTGAAAAGCGAGGAGGATCTGGGCTTGCACATTCAATAGCCTTCCTTTCTCAAACAACAACCATAAGACCCCAACAGTTATAACCATTTCTGCAGCTACAACTTCTGTTTCTATTTCTGCCCAGTTTCTTCGGCATGACCTTTTGAGGAAGTAGGCTTGCATTGAGAATATAACCAGACTTTGCTAATGCCCTGGTCTGCAGAAAGACAGTTCAGGATGAGCTATCCTGAAAGGATATAGAGATTATGTCACTGACCTAGTGCTGCAATTCAGAACCCCAGGCTGAAGCACTGGTGACAATGTGTTCAAATTAGATCACAGCAGCTGGTGAAATTTAAATTCAATCAATAAATCTGGAACTGAAGATTAGTGTCAGCGATGATGACATGAAACTATCATTGATTGGTGTAAAAACCCATCTGGTTCACTGATGTCCTTTAGGGAAGGAAATCTATCATCCATAGCTAGTCTGGCCTACGTGTGACTCCAGGCAGGCAGCAATGTGATTAAATCTTAGCTGCCCTCTGAAAAAGACTAGTAAACTTCAGTTAAAGGCCAATTGGGTATGAGCAACAAGTGCTGACCTTTCCAATGAGGCTAACATTCCATGAAAGGATAAAGAAATAGAACTCTGCCCTGCGAAACTGTTGCAATCATTTTAACAGCTTGAGTCATTTGTATAAAGTGTCAGATTCCAGCTGAACCACAAAAATCCCTGAAGACTCCTTTGCAAGTTTTAGCAAGGAACATGGTGAATCACTGGTAATAGCTAAGCAAAGGGCAAAGAGATTAGTTCCTGCTGAGTTAAGGCTACCCAGCTATAGGCTTGGACCTGTCACAATCACATAGCATAAACTGAAGAACATGTCATTTTTATCATTGGATGTGATAATAATCTCAACTGAATTGAGGAATCTACCATCCAGCTAGTCAACTTCACTGATTAAGACTTGACTATTGTGTCAAATGCCAGAAAGCAACATGCAACTTGAGGGGAAAATCTAAAAAAATCCCATTTGCAAACAAAGTAGAATATTCCCAGTTACAGCTGAATTTTAACCAAATTTGCAAGTCAGTTATATGTCCACCATCCAGGTTCTGCTTTTTTTAAAAACAGTCATCCTCCCTAATTTTTAGACCTATATCATCCTTCTCTGTTGTGAATATGATGCAAAGTACTTATTTAAAACCCCTTATGTCTTCTGGCTTCACACGCAGATAGCCGCTTTGGTCTCTATTGGACCCTCTTCTTCCCCTGGTTATTCTCTCACCCCTAATATAATAACTTATGAACTGCCTTTGCATTTTCCTGAATGTTATCTGCCAGTATTTTCTCATGTCCCCTCTTTGTTCTCCTCATTTACTTTTTAAGCAACCATCTGTACTTTTTACATTTCTCTGGACATCTGCTGTTTGGTGTCTTTGGTATCTACCGTAAAGTTTTATTTTCTTATCCAACCCTGTATATCCCTTGACATCCAGCATTCTCTGAACTAGTTTTTTCCACCTGTGTAAGAATATGTTGACCCTGCACTTTCACTATTATCCTTTTGAATGTTTCCCATTGTCCTGATGCAGATTTTCCTGCAAGTAGCTGCTCCCTCTGTCTTAATAGTATTAACCGTCCACCAATTCAGAATCTTCATCTCTGGTCCATCTTTGTCCTTATGTATAATTACCTTAAACCTCACTGAATTATGGTCACTATCAAAATGTTCCTCCAATGACACATTTATCACTTGTCCGGCTTCTCCCTAAATTTAGCTCCAGCTATGCCCCCTGTCTAGTAGATTTTTCTTTGTGCTGGCTTAAAAAGCTCTCCTAAATTCCTTTTAAAAATTCTGTCCCCTCCATGCCTTTCACACTTTGTCTACCCCAGTTAACACGGGAAAGTTGAAAGCCCCTACTTCTAATAAAAATACAGGAATATGATTTTGAATTTCCTTCTAAACCAGTTAATAAAGTGATTACTTCAGACACACGGAGCAGGTAGACTAAATCCAAAAATAACTGTGGATGTTTTACTGGACCTACAGATCAACAGCATAGACATAGAACGGTAAGATGCACTCACTGTTGATTTGATGAGTCTTGGTCAGCACAAATGCAACCAACTTCAGGAGGAAGCAGATAATATATAACATATAAAGAGGCAAGTTTTAACGTGACAATTGTGCACCAGTTGATCTCTCTCTTGCCACTGAGTGAAAAAACAGACACTGAACAGCGTATAGTGGGAGTACTGCATTATCAGAAATTCCAGTCCATTATTCTATGCCTCCCCACAGAGCTCACAATTAAGGTCTACCTGCCAGACTTCAATTAATTAGAAATGACTAAACTGAGGAAAACAGGCCTTTGTATTCTATTAGTCTCACTGTTAAAAGCTTTGAAAAAGCTATAATTTGATAAATGAGATATAGCTAGGATTTTAATAGTGCTCTAGAATAATTAATTCTAAAAATCTCCCAGGCTCTGAAAATCTAAATTTATATGTTTGGAATGTCAAAATTTCTACTCTAGTATATAATATGTTTTTTAAATGTGTTTCAGCTTCAACATTAATTGCATATCATTTATTGTGCTATCTGCAAAAGATAATTAAATGTGCATGATAATTAGTGTATTTAATTTTCAGATTTGTTGTCTATCAGGATACGTATGATTGGTTACTTATCCTATTTGATGATAGAAACATAGAAAATAGGAGCAGGAGAAGGCCATTCAGCCCTTTGAGCCTGCTGTGCCATTCAATATAATCATGGTTAATCATCCACCTCAATACCCTGCTCCTAATATTGCAGTGACTAGATACCTGGACATCTCCTTGACTTGGTGTCTGATTTAAATTAACATCAAGAAAGGAAAATTAACTCCAACAAGATCATAAGATTTTTATGGACAGATTTCTCCAAGGTCAGTGGCAACTGCCATCGCTTCAGCACTGACTGCAAAATCCAGGCTGTGTTTGATAAAATAAAACTCAATGACTTTTTTTACTCAATTACAATTTGAACAATATAGCCTTCACTCAAACATTAATGTACTTATCTACTTGGACGGTCATGTCTGAAAGCCTGGGACCCATTATGAATGTTTGAACAATTTAGCAGCAAAAACAATCAATATGTCTAGAGTCCTCAATTCTGAAGCCATTATAAATTTGTAATCATTATATCAAGCATTATTCCCTTAGAGAGAAGACAGGCAGACTAATTTTTCTCTTGAACTGCTGTGTAAAGCTATGTACTATGAGCCTTTTACACGGCAAAGTAGATTTAGCAACAATATGATAGTGTTTGTGCAAAACTTACACATGTGCACATACCACCAGTGACACCATGCCATTCTGACCATGGCTTTCCTCAACATTGATAGAAGATCTGCACAGAATACAAATGATAAAAGTGCATTTCTATCCACTCCTGCTTTCTTACATTCAGGAAGAGTTCAACATTTCTGACAGGAGATTCTGATCAGCCTCCTTCAGAAATGTAATGTGGACAATTAGTCTGACAGATCGCACATAATACACGATAATGGGGGTTGTTAATCAGTATTCAAAACAGTATTCTGTGATTTAAATGTCCATCATCACAGACAGCCACTATGTGGCTCCTGTGAAAGGATAAGTATGGAAAGTAAGTATGAGATTAAGATTCCAGGAGGGAAGAAGTAATCTCACAGGGAAGAGAACAGGCCCTTTGGTCCCAGGTGGGGGTGCAGTGCCAGGTCTGGTGGCGGGCATTGTCCGGTCCTGAGGGGGAATGGTGGGCTATCTGGACTAGCAGTGGGGTTTGTCAGGTCTCAGGAGATGGCAGGGGCCAGGAGAGTGTCAGGAGCTCTGGGGAGATAAGATTATCAGGCTCATGGCTTGGGATATTTGCCAGTTCCTGGGAGTGCAGTAAGGAAGGTGTCAGCTCAGAGCGTGGAGGGTGTTAGGGTCTAGGGGAGGGACAGAAGTAGGTATGTATGCTAGGCTAGGGTGTCAGTTATTCAGGGAGTTAGACCAGGTATTTAATTGTCTAAATTTTCCTGGGGGCTAAATCTTTTTTTTTGCTAAGTCTGTGTTGCATTAAGTTTTTTGGAAGGCTTTTCGCTGCAAGGCACCCGTTGCACTTTTCAAGAGGTGCTAAGCACCCAGATAAGTGGTGGCATTCCAGCGATGCCATTCACTAACAGTATCATGACACAGCAGCCACAAGCCATGCTGCCCACAGTGCGTAACTGGCATAGCTGACACTTCTTTGCCCACGCAACCCTGCTTTCTTCCCTTAGCTGCGACCAGGTCACACACTTTGCCTGTCCATAGCTACATTCCATCTGAACATCCTTTAAGTCAGTGCTACCCTGTCCCCAATGCCCACTGTAAACTTGAATCTTCTCATTATCCAGGAAGGGAACAGTGCATACAGGCAAGCAATTGGACAAATATAAAGACAAACATGACATTTTTTTATATAGAAAACAAACGAAAACACAAACAAAGTCAACAGAGGCTGAACTTTACGACCACAAAGCCAACCAGAGTCTGTGATCATGACTAAAGATTATTTTACAGTCAATGATTGTATGTTACAGTCAACTCTCTTTTATTAGAATTGGGTGTCAGTGGGGTCTGTCTGTCTTGTACCATTCATCACTTCTCAGCTCTGTCATGAACCAAGGAAAAACCAAAAGAACTGCAGATGCTGTAAATCAGGAACAATAACTGAAGTTGCTGGAAAAGCTCAGCAGGTCTGGCACCACCTGTGAAGAAAAAGTCAGAGTTAGTGTTTCGGGTCTGGTGACCCTTCAGGTCTGAGAAAGGGTCAACGGACCCGAAACATTACCTCTGAATTTTTCCCTCACAGACGCTGCCAGACCTGCTGAGCTTTTCCAGCAACTTCAGTTTTTGTTCATGAACCGAGGAGAGTTTTCTCCTCCTCAATGTCCTCGCCCTACCCCTTGGAAGATTGCTCCCATTCCCCAGTTCCTCAGTATCTGCATCACATCACCTTATCGCTCGCTCCAATTGCGCACTGTTAATCCTAAGGACTCCCTTCCTTTTAGTGAATACTGCAGCATTGTGATACTGCCTTCTCAGTGCCACGTGTGTGCAGTTGATGGCACCCTGTACCTGGTGTTCCCAGCTACGTTTTCCAAATCCACGTGCCCAGTTGCAGCTCTCACGTCATTTCAGGCAATGAAATAAACCTGTATGATTTAGCATGGATGGCATTGCTCACTGTCCTGAGTGTTTCTGGGTGCCATGACTGAGAGATCCCACACAGGGTAGGTCCTTGGAAGGAGCCAGTTACAACAAAATTCAGTACACGTTAAACATCACAACCACTGGAAGGGGATGGCCTCTCACTACTGCAGCCTCCAGATCCTGTCAGTGTCTGACACAGTTCCATCACTGTGTCCTTGGATATACTGTGTCTCACACATCCCCAGGGAATGGAATCAGGCCTGAAAAACTCTAGACCCATACGTCCTGAGGAACCCAGCAGCAATGATCTCTCCCAGATCTGTGTTCCTCACCCTCCATAGGTGTTGTTACTGCTCCTGAGCTTGCTGTCAACCTGGCCCTCCTTGGAAAGTTTGAAGTTGTATGAATAATGGTTCCCGTTTCAGCTAGCACTGGACTTCTGTACTGTTATTGCTGATAACTTCAACATGATTGCAAATTTCAATTTGCAAGCGCCAATGGCATGTAGCAAATTGGATTTGATCAGCATCTGACCCAGAAGCATCCTCACTCTGCACACATAGCCAATGATGAAATCTTTGCAAATCCAACATAGCTGCACTTTGCAACTGGCTGTTTCATGTTTTTGTCACAACAATGTCCTTGTGTCCAGCAAACATGGATCCCATGCTTTCACCCATTAAACTGTTCCAGCCATTTCTAGCAACACTCTGCGACTAGAGAAGGAAAAGTGATGGCTATGAACACAGCTCATGGTGCACACTATCAGCACCAGGTCCACAATCCCCTTGATTGTTTATGCTGGTCCAACAGGACTGACAACATAACAGTCCCCTGACTGTACTGGGACAGATCCCCCAACTGTCAACAACTCAACTGGATGACTGTAAATGGTGAGGCTCCTAGACTGTGTGCAGACTGTGCCCATGACTGACAGTATCAGGACCCCATGACTGAAAGTACAAACACCCCCACCCACCCACCCCATGAGGACCAGGTCCCACCAGTTTTCAATATGGCCATTTGTTTGAATGAATAAGATTGTATTGCTACACCAGCAGCTAGTAATGCTGTAGGTGTTAGACTGACGCCTTGTTGTGTTATTCAACAAGATGTTCCCCCCAGCCTGCAGGACTGTCCCATAATGACAAACACAACAAGCAGCCTGTTTATGGGTCTCAGCAAAACAGCACCTCAATGTGACAATACTGATAGCCTTTGTTTCTGGCGGCAGAGCACGGAAAGGCAAGGCACAGTCAGATGCTGCAAGCAGGCAAGTAGGTAAACAGCAAATAGCCCTGTGGTTCAGCCTGGTCCATTCTACGAAATGGGTACCTGTTCCTGCGCTAACAGTGCCCTTCCTGCAGCCACTTCAATGCTAGTTGCCAGTGTACTCAGAAGTCCTATTATGTGCTTCCAGTGTACCCTGACAGTGTACCAGAGAGGTTCCATGATGATTGTAATGGGTTGGCAGATGCCAGTGTCTATGCATAAAATGTACATGTGGCTGGAACCATGCATCGTGCCCTGAGACATTGCTCAAGGTCCAAACTGGAGGTGATTTGGAGCAAGAGCCAAGCTGAATCCACCAGGTACCTGCTCAGACTTCCTCATGGAGTTTTCTTAACATTGAGCTTGTTTGTTACGATAGGAGGCTGAATATTAATGAGGAGAATTGTGGCATTAACAAGGCATTTAACAAGCTTGTCAATTGCCTGTCAATTGCCATCTCACTGCAGTGTAACAAAAATATCACCATGATGCTTGTGAAAAGTATAAAAGATGAAGTGAGGTGATCTCAATGTCAAGACAAGCCTCAACAGACTTCTCTTCTGATTCTGCTACACACCTTGACAAAGCTGACATCACTCAGACCCTTATATGACTCCACCCTGGGGAATTATTTACTTAACTGCAGCACAACCCTCCAAACTCTCCAATTTAACTGGATACTTCCTGCGGATTCTATCTAATCTTCCTGTAATTAAAAATAATATTAATTATCCTTCCAGCCTTCCCTATTCCTGTGAAAATAACTGTATTCCTTGTCTCTCTTTGAAACTTTAGTTTCATATCATTGGCATTATCCTGAAGATACACTGTCTAGGGCTTTAATGTTCTCTCTATAATAAGATGTCAAGTCTTTTTTATAAATTCATTATGAGTTCTTTATCTTACATTCTTTATCTATAAAGCCTCACAGCCTATAGGCCCTTTCCATGGTTTTATCAATATGCATCCACGCTTCCAGGTAAATATATTTGAACTTCATCAATGTATCCTTCTGTGTTTTTTTCCTACACCTTGTTTCTTTCTCCTAAAAAGGTATCAATACTAATTTGCACATGCCTCCTCTCTGCTAACTATATCATCTTTAAGTCTCTTACAGTCCTCACCATTTAACAAATGGAATCAACGGCAAATTTTAAACTCTATTATCAGTCTGAGCCACCTATACATCAGGGCCTGGATTTTGCAAGCTGCAGAAAAGGAACAGTGCCTGCCATTCACCTCACCGACAGCTGCTGGCAATTTTTGCTGACTCTTGAAAACAAAATTGCTCAAATCCAGTGCATGGTAAAGCACAGTGCCACCAAGAGAGCATTTGTGGTGTAAATGAGAAAGGGAAGCCAGGAGGAATGAGGCTGTTCAGCTCATCAGATTGAAGAACCCTTACCAAGACACAACTTGGAGTTTAACTCCAGGATCAGGCTTGGACATGTGTGGACCATGTGCCATAGGATCAAGAGGGAAAGTAGCAGGTGGACTACCATCACCTTGCTGACCTGTCGCTGATTAAGTCAGAGATAGAAGATGTCAAGGACAATCTTCCCACGCTGAAGACAATTGAAGTCGTTATTAAGTTTGGGGGGGAAAACCGATTGATAGTCACACTGCAGCCCACAAAGGCCCTTTACACTTCCCACAGCGGCATGGGCTGCTCCTTCTGAAAGGTCCCCCGCCATGGCCTCCACAGCTAACACACACACAGACACAAACACACATACATGCACACACACACACACACACACACACACATGCACACACACACACACGCGCCACCACAACCACCCCCATCCCCGACTCACCGTGGCCAGGTGACTTAGCAAGCCTGACCCAGTTACCTGTGTTCCAAGATCTGATCCACTTTTACTTCTCGTGGACATGTTCCATCCTCACTGCTTCGAGTACTGCTGCAGTACTAGTAGTGACCAGTGCTTCCAGTGGTGCTGCTGAGACTGAAAGAGCTGCCAGCCATCTTTGGTAAATGGGGATCTCCTGACAGAAGGCTGTCTGCCTTTAAAAGCAAGAAATCCCTGATGACCGAGAGTTAACTTTCTGATTGTCATTTAGTTCTGCCAGGATTTCTAAACTGGCTGTGGCAGGGTTACCAGAGGCATTCAGAACAGTGGATAGGACTGACCCCACTGTCATTAAATTCAGCCAATAGACTCTAATCCAAAAACATATTAATTATATTTATATCATATCCATAGAGTGGAATAAATCTTAGGATTAAGAGAGAATGATAAAACTGACAAGTTAAATCAAATTAAAACTTTCAAAACTCTGAGAAAATGAGACTCCACCCTTGTAAAATTAAATTTTCAAGGCCACAGAGATTGTTTGGCAGCAGTTAGTAATTAGAATAACATTAAAATGCTTTTACCTTCGAAAGCACCTATCCTAACATTGTGGATAGTTTCTCTGATGATAACAACAGCAACACTGATAATATTAATTGTTATTACCCTGTGAAACTAACAGCAGCTTTGCAAGACTATAGATCCACAGAATGGAGCAGAAATCCAGAAGTCAGTGGAAAACCTTGTATTAGTGAAAACTTCCAAAATTTGGCATTAATATTGTACAAATTGTGAGAAAGTTATGTCATGTTGAGCAAGGTATAAATGGATTTTCAACAATCTACTAAACTGCACAATTATTACAAAACACTCTCACTGGTCTTGAAAAGCTACTTTTCTATTTGATGAATGTCAAATGTCTCATTTATAATTAAAATAATTTCACAGTTTTTAAAAAAATGTATCTTTTTCCCAAACTAATCCAGTCAATATAATTTCTTTTGCTAAAGATTTAAAGCAACTGAATTCAAAAGTGCTCTTAACTTTATTACATGTGAGTACTTCAATATCATTGGCTGCTTGCCTGCTTAATGACAAAACTGCTGCTGCTTGCAATGAGATTCCTCTGATTTGGCACCAAATCTATTTTTGTGGGCAGTTTTCTTTGAGATCAGCAACAGGCTCCTTTACTTCACTACTGATGCCTCAAAAACTTTGCTCCTTATGGTATCTGTAGAGAACCCTAGTGGGAAAATATCTCAAACACACACAATTGCATGTTTCAAGCCTATCTGCAAAGACTACTACAATTTACCCTTTGCAGAGAGCAGGGTATCTGTGACAGCAAGCTCCAGATCTTCACAATTTGTGGATTACAAGATGTCATGATCAACTTTTTCTTAAAACAGTTAAAAGCTGATAGCCACACCATTATTCTCAAAGCAACATCTGGGCCAACAAGAACAAAAATGGATCCACACTGACCTCAAAGGTAACTTCGCCAATCTAAGCAACATATATTTATCCTTACTCTTGGCTCTATGGTCATTGACCAACCTTGAAATATATCCCACTGATTTCATGCATCTGAAATTTGAAATTAACATCTCATTATTCATCTTACTAAAATCCTTCTAAAAATCTACATCCACCACAATCTGTTTAACTATACAATCAGACTTATTTTTGTAAACTTTATAATATTTCATAATTATGACTTGTCTTTAAAAGATATGTGCTGATTGCCCTGGATCGATCAATGCAATTTAAATGCTTTCCAGTTTTGTCTCAAAAAATGCATTTTAGGAATGTGCCTTCATCAGACATCAAGCAAGTTAATCACTAGTGACCTTATGTATCCTTCTCACACAATGATGTTACATTGACTGTTATGAAACTGTTGAAAAGAGTCAAGAAAAATGACTTCCATTTATCAAGTATTTTCAACACAGAAAACATCTCAAGTCTCTTCATAAAGGATTAAGTGTCTCCGAGGAAACTAGTGCAAGGTAATTTACACCTCTGAGTTGTTTTCAATGTTCTGATATAATCAACAGCAATCTTATAAGGCAAAGTGAACATTAGAGGCATATGAATGAGGCACAGCTAGATTCCTTTTATGATGTTCTCTCCTAGGAAATGTTTTCTTTCAACAGTAGTTTGGCTGAGATCCCACATACCACAGGGAGAATAGGAACATGTCCCAGCTGTCCACGATGAGTAATTCAATTCACCAGCAGATCATGCTTTTTTTTATTTTATATCTTCCTCAGAATTGTAAGATTATAATAGAAACAGCTGAGAAGAGAAAACTGTGGAGCAAACAACTTTTATGTATCTTTTATTAAATAACCATGTGAATGTATAATAACTGCAATCGATGATTTTGTACATAGGCATACGATAAAATGATCAGATTACTGAAATGATGTTTAATTTCTATGACAACAAAAATATTATTGAACTTAATCAGCTTAAAATATTAGATTCAGTCATCCTGAGAAATAGGTATTTCTTGACTTTGCAAGATAACTACTTAAGCATCACTAAACAACGCAGTGTGGAGCTGGAGGAACACAGCAGGCCGGGCAGCATCAGAGGAGCAGGAAAGTTAATGTTTCAGGTTGGGACCCTTCTTCAGAAGTGGGGAAGGGGAAGGGAGCTGGGAAATAAATAGAGAGGATGGGTGGGGCTGGGA
>NC_063340.1:50362737-50371507 GCF_021869965.1 Rhincodon typus | reverse complement strand
GAAACATCAACTTTCCTGTTCCTCTGATGCTACCTGGCCTGCTGTGTTCCTCCAGCTCCACACTGTGTTGTCTCTGACTCCAGCATCTGCAGTTCTTACTATCTCCTAAGCATCACTAAAGGCCTGTTTTATTTCTTGTGTTTTTTGCATCAGTTATTCACTAACGTGGCTGGTGGGAAAGACACATTATACAATCAAGACCAGCTGAAAATTCAACGGTTTATACATAATTACCTAACATCTGAATTTTAAAAGTCTGTTTTTGCTGTCTTGTAGCACAGAGCTAGAACTGATAATATTTTTTTAACCTGCAATTAAACTAAAGAGGGGATTGAATATGATGGAAACAGATGGAAGAACAATTAGTGGTGATGCAAGAGCAGGAAAGGTGATATAGTGTCCACACTGTTTGAGTAGGAACTGCAGGCGAGAGGAAGCATTAGTGGTTTGCAAGAAGAGCTGAGTGGGAGCAACTGTGTGTGCATGATGCTGGCTATACTGACAGCTATGGTCCATGAGCCTTGCTGAGGGGCATGTGCAAAGGCAGATTTAGAATGATTGGTGACTTTTTAAGTGTGAAGGAGCAGAGAGGGAGGATGGTGGCACTTATCCTTGTGGAGGCAGAAGATCTTTAACCTTCTTCCTGCACTGATGTGCGTCGTGTTTTACCTGGGACACAACAGTGACCCAGGCTACTAACCAACATCATCTCAGGTCTTTGTCAGCAAAGCAAGGAGCTGATTTCCTTTTCTGGGATGTGTCCTTAATGTAGAGCCTTGGGTGCCAAGTGTGAAATGCAGATCTTGGGCTGCAGAGACGGCACTGGCATGCAGCTGGACTTCAAGTACGGCATCGGGGACTTGAATACCAGATGGTCCCAGCAGTAACAAGTGCTTTCACTTCTCATGACATGCCTCACCACAGGGGCAAGCACGAGAGAGCCAGGATGAATAATTAAGGAGATGAAGAGCAGAGGATGGTGAGAAAAGTCATTGTGAGCTGTGGCGGACCAGGTGCCATGAATCTCACTCAAAAAACACTGTCTGTAATCAAGAAAATTCAACTATCTTGTTGTCTGTAATTCTATCCCGTCCTAGCGATGTGGTCTACCATAATGCATGTAAAATACAAATATTAATTTTCAAGCATTTGAGATATTCTGATCACACCCCTACCACCTCGAAATCATAATGAGTAAAGGAAAACCTGTTTGTCACTATGCAGTAATCATTGTACATTGGATATTCATAAATATTTTGAATAGTTGAATTAACAGATTAATGAAAGTAGAAAGTCCATTCTAAAAACATCAATTAAGTTTCTATTTTGTACATTGAATTTTTGTTTAGCACCAGGTCAAACTATCCTGCTGCGTCACTCTATCATGTGCAGTAGATCTAAATTCTGATCACCTAATCTAGCTCATAAAGATTTAGAAATCATTAACCTTGAGTACAAGGTATGCCTGCCAGTAGAAAAATCATTATCACTTTTATAGCATTGTGTGTAAGAGTGCAACAAACTGTCTTCTTACCTTTTGGTCAAAGGTCATTATCACCATTTTTAATGTAATAAGTAATTTTTGATTTTGAAGGCAGGATTATTGACCCACTATGGAAGAGTGATGAACCTTGGAATCATATCCTGCCTTGAATCAAATGTTCAGCCAAATAAAATTCAATACATCATAGTTAAATTGCATAAAATCCTGGACATCTGCTTTAATCAACAGTATTATCCCTCAAGATGGTGGCAGCGGAGTAGGCAGCGTCGGGGCTCAGTGCCGGGCTCATCCTTTCCGTCTGCTTCTCTTTTTGTTCTCTCTTTTCCCTTTTCTTTTTTAATTTTCAAATTTTTTTTACCCCACCTTGGCTTGTGAAGGGAACGGCGGTGTTGCAGCAACTGAGGGCCTGGAATGTATCAGCCAGCGGCTGGTGGGCCCAAGCCAAGTGGAGCAGCCAGCAGTCGCAGGGCCGGAGCAGAGCAGCTGGCAGTGTGGGTAAGTGGAGGAGTTGGCCGGAGGACTGCAGCCCAGAGCTGTCTGCCTGTCAGAGATCTGAAGCCTAGCAGTGCAGGGAGAGCAAGGCCACGTATGAAAAGCTTGCAGCATGGACAAACTGCTGGCTATAGATGACTGTAATGGTTAACCTTTAACTTTATTTCTTTATCTTCCTCATTTATATTATGAAGAACTGTGGCGTAGAACTTTTAGCTTTTCTCCTTATTGCTATTTTTGTACCTAATCTATTTGAGTACCTAAGATTTGTACCTTTGTACCTAAGATGGTGCCTTGTGTGGTGACATTGTACACAGTTCACTGTACTCCTGTGCTTTGCACTTGAGTACACGTGACAATAAACCTCATTCTAAATTTTATTTCATTCAATTCTATTGGCTTGCAATCATTCTTTGTTCTTTTTAGTGAACATTACATGCACAGTTCCATCTAATAGTTTTCAAACTCAGAATTAACTAATTAGATTCAGTAATCCTAGGATTGTACAGAAAAGGAGACATTAAGCTATTGTGCCTGTAACAACATTTTTTAAAGAGCAAATCTACAAAGTCCCAATCTCTATCCTTCCTCCATAGCCATTTAGTTTCTTTTAAATATTTATCCACTTCCCTTTTAAAAGCTATTATGAATTCTACTTCCTTTTTTCTGGAAGCATTTCCTGTCACAAGAGTACAGGATAATTATCATGAGAAAGTTGAGTTCACGTGACAGAGAATGAATTCAGCTTTATTTGAATGTAGGAAAATGTATCAGGTTGGTTAGATGATCTGACAAGAATATATAACATGAATCATTAGTTGGTGAAGAGAATCAATTAGCTGAGTTCAGATATGCACATGTAACCACATTCCCCTGACTAAGTGCTGATAGGAAACATACTCTTGAGCAATCCAGTTAGAAAAGGAAACGAAGACTCAAGAAGCAGAAGTGGAAGCAGACATGACAATCTGTGTTTAAATGTAATGTAAGCTGAACTTAAAATGAACAATTAAGCTACCAGACATTATTGTGATAGGCTAGCAACAATAACACCAATTTATGCACATAAAACAACCTTAAAAATAACATCCCAAGGTGCTTCATAGAAGGCTGCATCATGGCTCAGTGGTTAGCACTACTGCCTCAGAGTGCAAGGTACCTGCATTCGATTTCACCCTCGGGTCACTCTCTGTGTGGAGTTTGCACATTCTCCCCGTGTCTGCATGGGTTTCCTCCGAGTGCTCCTGTTTCCTCCCACAGTCCAAAGATGTGCAGGCTAGGTGGATTGACCATGCTAAATTCCCCATAGTGTTCAGGGATGTGTAGATTAGGTGGGTTATAGGGGGATGGGTCTGGGTGGGATGCTCTGAGGGTCGATGTGGGCTTGTTGGGCCGAAGAGCCTGTTTCCACACTGTAGGGTTTCTATGATTCTATGAAGCAATTATTGACCTAAGAATGGAAAACTATTAAGATAAAGGGGATGAACTTAGCCTCATAATTTTAAGAAAACAGTCTTGGTTCCCATGGCTTTGTGCCAATCTAATCACTTACTCACACCACCTTCTCAAGGGCAACAGGGACAGGCAACAAATGCTGGCCAACCAGTGATGCCATGAATGAGTTTAAAAAATAATTTTTACTATGGGTACAGTTACAATGTTTAAAAGACATTTGGATAAGTACATGAATAAGAAATGTTTGCAGGGATATGGGTCAAGTGCAGGCAGGTAGGACTAGTGAAGTTTGGGACTATGGTTGGCATGGACTGGTTGAACTGAAGGGTCTGTTTCCATGCTGGATGACTCTATAACTCTAAGTAGTTAAGGAACCAGTCTCAAAATGTTCTTATATTCCTATGTATGTTGTATAATTGAGATGTGTCAGTGATCAGAACAATGGCAGAGTAAACTAAATGCAGACAATTTTAAAGTGAGACAAAAAGGAAGTTTCATTGCCTCTTGTGCTTGAAGTATAATCTTTTTTAAGCAGGATCGAGAGTCTCGCATGGCATGTTGCCTGCTCGGTGCCAGGGTTAGAGATATCTCTGACCGACTTGGAAGAATATTGGAGAGGGAGGGGGAGGATCCGGTTGTTGTGGTCCACATCGGAACAAACAACATAGGCAAGACTAGGAAAGAGGACCTGTTCAGGGATTATCAGGAGCTAGGAACGAAACTAAAGAGCAGGCCCTCAAGGGTTACAATCTCAGAATTACTGCCGGAGCCATGTGCAAATTGGCATAGGGACACGAGAATAAGGGAAGTAAACATGTGGCTAATGAGTGGTGCGGGAAAGACGGGTTCCTTTTCATGGGGCACTGGCATCAGTATTGGGACAGGATGGACCTGTACCGCTGGGACGGTCTCTACCTGAACTGAGCTGGGATCAATGTTCTAGCGAAAAGAGTAAATAGGCTCATCAACAGGGCTTTAAACTAGAAACTGGGGGGGAAGGGAAGGGTAAAGCCTCCCCCAGTCAGAAACAAAGCAGCAAGTTAACATCTGTAGGGGCAGATTCAACTGTGTGGAAAAATATTTTAAAAAATGACGGAAAAGGAGAAATCAGAAGAGGTTATTAAAGTCTCCAGCACAGACACAAATAGAACAGAGTGTTTAGAAAGGGTTATGAATCAAACTTCAAGCACACTGGATAAACGGCTGACAATGAGAAGAGGGACGGTTAATACAGGACTGAAGGTGTTCTATCTGAATGCATGCAGTATAAGAAAGAAGTAAATGAGCTTGTGGCGCAGATCGAAATTGGCAGATATGACGTGGTCAAGGAGACATGGCTGCAAGGGGATCAGGATTGGGAGCTGAATGTCCAAGGATATACATGTTATTGAAAAGATAGGCAGGTTGGCAGAAGTGGTGGGGCTGCCTTATTAGTAAGAAATGTAATTAAATCAATAGTAAGAAACAAAGTAGGGTCAGATGGTGTAGAATCTGTGTGAGTCGAATTGAGGAACTGCAAAGGTGAGAAAACCATAATTGGCAAAGTTACAGTGATCATGGGGGATTTCAACATGCAGGTGGACTGGGAAAATCAGATTGGTAGTGGATTGCAAGAAAGGGAATTTGTGGAATGTCTACGAGATGGCTTTTTGGAGCAGCTTGTAGTGGAGCCCACTGGGGAACAGGCAATACTGGATTTAGTGTTGTGCAATGAGGTAGACTTGATAAGGGAGCTTAAGGTGAAGGTGAAGGAGATCATAATATTGATACATAATAGTGATCATAATTACTCTGCAATTTGAGAGGGAAAATATAGAATCAGAGGTAATGGTATTATAGCTGAATAAAGGCAGCTACGGAGGCATGAGGGAGGAGCTGGACAGAATTGACTGGGAAAGGAGCCTAGCAGGAAAGACAGTGGAACAGCAATGGCAAGAGATTCTGGGAGTAATTCAGGAGACACAGCAAAAATTCATCCTTAGGGAAAAGAAGCATGGTACAGGGAGGATGAGGTAAATATGGCTGACTAGGGAAGTCAGGGATACCATGAAAGCAAAAGAGAAAGCATATAAGGTGGCAAAGGGCAGTGGGAAACCAGAGGATTGGGAAGCTTACAAATACCAACAGAGGGCAACAAAAAAAGAAATAAGGAGGGAGAAGATTAAATATGAGGGTAAGCTAGCTAGTAATATAAAGGAGGACTGTAAGAGTTTCTTTAGATAAATAATGGGCAAAAGAAAAGCAAAAGGGGACATTGGACCACTGAAAAATGACGGTGGAGAGATGGTAGTGGGGAACAAAGAAATGGCTAAGGAACTGAATAATTACTTTGTGTCAGTCTTCACAGCGGAAGACACGAATAATATTCCAAAAATTCAAGAGGAGTCAGGGGCAGAGCTGAGTATGGTGGCCATCATCAAGGAGAAGGTGCCAGAAAAACTGAATGGGCTGAAGGTGGATAAATAACCAGGACCAGATGGACTACACCCGAGAGTTCTTAAGGCAATAGCTGAAGAGATAGTGGAGGCGTTAGTGGTGATCTTTCAGGAATCGCTACAGTCAGGGAGGGTCCCAGAGGACTGGAAAATCGCTAATGTGACACCCCTGTTTAAAAAGGGAGTAAGGTAAAGGACTGAAAATTACAGGCCGATTAGCCTAACCTCGGTCATGGGTAAGATTTTAGAGTCCATTGTGAAGGATGAGATTTCTGAATACTTGGAAGTGCATGGTAAAATAGGGCAAAGTTAGCATTGCTTCATCAAGGGGAGGTCACGTCTGACAAATCTGTTGCAATTCTTTGAAGAAGTAACTCTCAGGTTAGACTAAGGAGAGTCAATGGATGTTATCTACCTGGACTTCCAGAAGGCCTTTGACAAGCTGCCGCACAGGAGGCTGATGAGTAAAATAAGGGCCCACAGTGTTGAGGCAAGGTACCAGCATGGATAGAAGATTGGCTGTCTGGCAGAGAGCAGAGAGTGGTTAAAAGGGTTTTCTCAGGATGGCAGCCGATGACAAGCGGTGTTCCGCAAGGGTCAGTTTTGGGACCACAACTTTTCACTTTATACATTAATGATCTAGATGAAGGAACTGAGGGTATTCTGGCTAGGTTTGCAGATGATACAAAGATAGGTAGAGGGATAGGTAGTTTTGAGGATGTGGGGAGGCTGCAGAAGGACTTGGACAGGTTAGGAGAGTGGGCAAAGAAGTGGCAGATGGAGTACAATGTGGGAAAGTGTGAGGTCATGTACCTGAAGTCTGAAGTGCAAAGAGACTTGAGAGTTCTGGTCCAGGATTCTCTCAAAGTAAACTTGCAGGGTGAGTCAGTGGTTAGGAAGGCAATTGCAACTTTGGCATTTATTTTGAGAGGACTTGAATATAAAAGCAGGGATGTACTTCTGAGGCTCTATAAGACTCTGGTCAGGCCACATTTGGAGTATTGTGCGCAGTTTTGTACCCCATATCTCAAGAAAGATATAGTGGCCCTGGAGCGGGTTTGGACGAGGTTTATGAAAATGATCCCAGGAATGAAGAGCTTAACGTATGAGGAACATTTGAGAACTCTGGGTCTATACTCAATGTAGTTTCGAAGGATGAGGGGGGTGGGGGGGATCTCATTGAAACTTACAGAATACTGAATGGTCTGGGCTGAGTGGATGTTGGAAAGATGTTTCCATTGGTAGGAGAGACTAGGGCCCGAGGCCACAGCTTTTGAGTAAAGGGAAGACCTTTTAGAATGGAGATAAGGAGCAACATTTTCAGCCAAAGACTGGTGAATCTACGGAATTCACTGCCACAGAAGGTTGTGGAGGCCAGAACATTGGGTATATTTAAGACGGAAATAGATAGGTGCTTGATTGTCAAGGGGATCAAGAGTTATGGGGAGAATGTGGGATAATGGGGTTGAGAAACTTATCAGCCATGATTGAATGGTGGAGCAGACTCGAGGGGCTGAATGGCCTAATTTATGCTCCTATGTCTTAGATCCTATAGAAATGTGTTAACAAGTGGAGTAATGCTGGCAATTTTCATAAGGTCAGTGACCTTTCACTGAAATCCCAACAATCTACTACAGTATTAGAGAAAGCAAGTGTAGAGCTGGATGAACACAGCACGCCAAGCAGCATCAGAGGAGCAGGAAGGCTGACATTTCGGGCCTGGACCCTTCTTCAGAAAATTCTACTACAGTATTAGATTGGTTTTCCTGCTGTTCCCCCATCACCACTATTACAAATAAAGTCTCACTTTTAAATTTTTCAGGAAAGACTGACAGTGTGGAACCTAAAGGAAAGAACTCAAGCACAAAAGGAATGTATAGCCTGAAGGTACAGCACCAGAACTGTTCAAGACATTTTGTAGTAGTGTGCTATCTAAGTGTAGGAGTTTATACTCTGCATTTGTACAAAGTGTAACCAAACAGCAAAAGCAGCTAGAAAGACAACAGAGTTGCTTTAAATCAAAGTATTCCTAGGCTTATTTGTAGTTAATATTATTAGTTTGAAAATTCCTGGAAAGTTTTCAACAAATCCATTGGGAATTTGAATTGGATGGTGGGTGTGAGGAACATTTTAATTAATAAGGCAGGAGAAAAATGGTAAGGAAGTATAATGAACAACTTGGAAAATAAAGCATGGTTTGTGCCAAAGGCATTAAGGAAGCAGAAAGACATTGACGGAACAAGATGGTTTTAAAAAAGCAGGGCCTATCCAGGAAGGCAAAAGAAAAGCAAACAAAGGAAGTCCAAAACAAAATGTAATTGTAGTAATAAAGATAAAATACTGCAGATGCTGAAACAAAAATAGGAAAAAAAGCTGGAGAAACTCAGCAAGTCTGGCAGCTTGTGTGGAGAAAGAAATAAAGCTAACCTTTCAAATCCAAAATGACTCTTCTTCAGGATTGAAAAGGGCGAGAAAATAGGTGACAACAAGGTGCAGGGCTGGATGAACACAGCAGGCCAAGCAGCATCATAGGAACAGAGAGGCTGACGTTTCGGGCCTAGACCCTTCATCAGAAAAGGGAGAGGGGAAGGGGGTTCTGAAATAAATAGGGAGAGAGTGGGAGGCAGATAGAAGATGGATAGAGGAGAGGATAGGTGGAGAGGAAACAAACAGGTCGAACAGGTGGGGATGGAGCCAGTAAAGGTGAGTGTAGGTGGGGAGTTAGGAAGGGGATAGGTCAGTCCAGGGAGGACGGACAGGTCAAGGGGGCGGGATGAGGTTGGTCGGTAGGAGATGGAGGTGCGGCTTGAGGTGGGAGGAGGGGATAGGTGGGAGGAAGAACAGGTTAGGGAGGCAAGGATGAGCTGGACTGGTTTTGGGATGC
>NC_063340.1:50349321-50362637 GCF_021869965.1 Rhincodon typus | reverse complement strand
TATGAGTTGCTGTTCCTGCAACCTTCGGGTGGCATCGTTGTGGCACTGCAGGAGGCCCAGGATGGACATGTCGTCTGAGGAATGGGAGGGGGAGTTGAAATGGTTTGCGACTGGGAGGTGCAGTTGTTTATTGTGAACCGAGCAACTCATATTCCGCTTGGGACCCCTGCAGCCCAATGGTATCAATGTGGATTTCACAAGTTTCAAAATCTCCCCTCCTTCTACCGCATCCCAAAACCAGTCCAGCTCATCCCTGCCTCCCTCACCTGTTCTTCCTCCCACCTATCCCCTCCTCCCACCTCAAGCCGCACCTCCATCTCCTACCAACCAACCTCATCCCGCCCCCTTGACCTGCCCGTCCTCCCTGGACTGACCTATCCCCTTCCTAACTCCCCACCTACACTCACCTTTACTGGCTCCATCCCCGCCTGTTCGACCTGTTTGTTTCCTCTCCACCTATCCTCTCCTCTATCCATCTTCTATCTGCCTCCCACTCTCTCCTTATTTATTTCAGAACCCCCTTCCCCTCCCCCTTTTCTGATGAAGGGTCTAGGCCCGAAACGTCAGCCTTTCTGCTCCTATGATGCTGCTTGGCCTGCTGTGTTCATCCAGCCCTGCACCTTGTTGTCTCGGATTCTCCAGCATCTGCAGTTCCTACTATCTCTAGAAAATAGGTGGTTTTTATTCTGTTGGCAGAGAGGGAGGAGTGGAATAGAGGATGAATATGCCCAGGGCAAAAGACAAACGCGGTGCTAATGGTGGTAAAGGACAGATAGAGTTCTGAGGAAGGGTCACCAGACCCGAAACATTAACTCTGTTTATTCCTTCACAGATGCTGCCAGACCTGCTGAGCTTTACCAGCAACTTTGTTTTTGTTCCTGATTTACAGCATCCGCAGTTCTTTCGGTTTTTAGATAGAGATCTAAAAGAGGTGTAAATGAAGGCATGAAAAGGAGAAAGTGGGTCCTTCTGCTGACAGCAAAGCAAGACATTAACCAGTCACAGTCAGGGTTGGGGGTGAGGAATGTCAGAAAAATGGACAAAGGAAAGTCATGCTGTGAAGTTGCGGAATTCAATATTGGTCCCAGAGGCTATGAAGTGCCTTTATGGAAAATGACAAATTGTCTTTCCAGCTAGCACTAAATTTCATTATAGCAGGCCCAGGATGGAAATGTTGACAAAATGAGCAAGCTGCAATATTGAAATGGCAAGCAACTGTAAGGTTGGGGTCACTCTTACAGACAGAACAGAGGTGTTCCGCAAAGCAGTCACCCAGTCTGCATTTACGCATATCAGTCTAAATGAGACAACTTTATGAAAGCGAATGCTGTAGACTAGATTAAAAGAAGTACAAGTAAAACATTGGTTCATCTAAAAGGTGTGTTTGGGTCTTTGGTCAGTGAGGAGGGAGGAGCTGAATGGGCAAGTGTTAAATGTCTGCATTTCAATGGTGGTGGGGGGCTGTAGGGTTAGAAAGTGTTAGGAATGACACCACAGGAGACCAGGGTGTCATGGACAGAACAGCCGTTGCAAAACTGAAACATTACCTCTGTATTTCTCTCCACAGGAGCTGTCAAACCTGCTGAGTTTTTGCAGCACTTTTGGTTTTTTATGTGCAGAATTTGCTTTTAATACAGAGTATAAGAAACAAAACAAGCAAACGAGAACCACAGATAAAAAATGAAAATTATGCTAGCAGATGTAACAGAAACATTGCCTTCTGTTCTGTGATTCTGATTCCATGGCTACAGTTAGGCTAGAAATGTCAATTAAACTCCCCAGATTTTGAAACTTGAATGCTATATGAAAAAAGAGAGAAGTAACAATGTGAGTAAAATTAAAATCATAGAGCAAAAGTGTAGATTTAAATAGAAAATGAATCACAACACAATTCCTTTGAATTAAATGAAGAATAGCGAGTGCTGGATCATAATATTGTGGCCAAATTTTGAGCCCATCAAATAATAGAAACACAACAAAAAATTAAATTTCTATGAAAGTTAGTTTGGCATACGATAACAGTGGTCAAACTTGCAGATTTCATGATTTGAAAGTAGGTAGGAAATGTTTAAAATGAGAGGGGCTTCTTTAATTTTATCCCAAGAAGTTTTTTTTAGTTGATATATTTCAGTCCCAACAAAGTACTTACTGTAGATGATGAAATGGAACAAGTCGGTGACCTGAAAGCATTATTTAATTAGATTTGTTTTCAGGACAAAATTATAAACAAAAGAGCTGATGATAAAAATACCTGATTAGGTAAAGCAAATTATACTGAATGAAAAGAAATTCATTAATCATATGAAAGGAAAATAGCCTGGACAGAGATAGCAGCCCAAGTCAGTCCCCTGGATTAAAGTAAATGTGCAAGCAATGTCAAAAGAAGGTTAATGACTTTCTGTGCTCCACAAGGGTAAGTCTCACCACCTTCTCTCTGCTACCTCACACTCACTCAGTCAACACTCATCTAACTCTGCCTCTGTACACATATCTCACCAAGGTTCATGGACTACATGCTGCATGCCTGCTCGACAGCTCTCACCCACCCATCTGCCCAAACTACTAACCCTTCCTGCCATTCCATACTTCCTACCCATTCACTGGGAATGAGTGACTGCCTCTCCTTCACCTGCGTCATCACTAACACCTCTTTCATCATATTCAACCCTTCCTATTGGATCATCGCAGGAGTAAGTGCATCAAAACCTCTGAAAGGATGAAGACCAACAGATAGAGATGTAAAATGGGTATTAGACAATACGGTCCTCAGCCCATGTGGGGACAACATTCTGGATCTGGCTGGAGAAGAGGGAGATTGTTCACGTGGGGTCACAGACAGATCTATCAGCAACAAACTGAGTAAGCTTCAATATGCAGTGGTACTCATCCATTAACACCAGAACTAACTCATTCTCATCCTGAACAATCTTTCATCCTTCTTCACAACAAATATTCTCCCTTCTTTGCTACTTGCACCCAACAATCCATTGAAAGAAAGAGACTAGTACCATCTACCCTTAGCTTCATGTCCACCTCTCCTCAACTCTTAGAGGATACACTGGCAAGGCTCTCACCTGCACCCTCCTCGAGCTCAGAGAATTTATCCATGCTAGGTTCTCTATCTGGATTAGACTCAAAAGCATAATCCGGTGAGTTCATTCACAACTCCACAACTTGCTGAGGAAGAAAACCCGCAGTTCACTGGAACTATCTCCATGAAGTGGTTGGCTACCACCAATATGTGCACAGACCTGTACTCCATCACTTCAGCCATAGGTGTTACAGCAGCAATGACAAGGCTAGAAAGATCAAGGGACCTCATCGTTGCTTCTTCCTCTGAGATAGACAGGGTGGAACAGTAGATACCAAGAAGGAGTATGAGCTGCATGCAAGCACCCCAGAAGCTTCCTGTCAGAGGTGTTTGCCCCCTCTACCTCCCACTGCCCGCAAAGGTCCAAGGTGAGGAGGGGCAGATCAATTTCATCAGGCCTCTGCCCTTTAGGCACAAATGCCCTCAGGGATGACCAACCATGTTTTCCAGGCCAACAGTTCCAACTCCAGAACAGGATCTCTCTACCCCTGCTGTGGGCAGAGGAATTGTACTTTGACATAGTGGCAGGGAAACAAAGGTAAAAAAACATATTGGGGAAACATAGGTGGCATGAGTGACACATCATTGTAAATAACATTATACTTCTATAAATATATATTCATCTACACTCTAAAATTGTTTGCTCTAGTCTCTTTGTTGCTGTAAGACCTGGTGAAGTTACACCCACATGAGAGCTGAGCAACGTATTCAGATATCCCAAAGATGAAGGAAATATTCCTCATCTTTCACAAGCAACAGGAACCCTTGAACATGACACTGTTAACTGTAGCCAAGAAGTTGCGCTTTAATGTAGACAACACTGAAGCCACAAGGAATGCACAGGGATAATGTTAGCACCTGTCCTGCATTGATCACCTACAATTACACCCACCTTGTTAGTGAAAGCACAGAAAGAATGGTGATTCTACATTGCTCCGAGGGTCACATTTCATTCTCTCTTTCAGCTTTTTGTGGGAATGTATTGCCATTCCAGGCTGGCAGGTGTTCAATGAGAAGTTCATAGCTCCTCTGTCCGTCACAGCTCAGTGGCCTGCTAAGACAGGCTGCACAAAATGCTGCCTCTCACAGGTATAACACTGTCCTGCAGGATGCTCAAGCATTTCAGGGCTACACAGCTGTCTACATGTTGTCTGAACATTGAAGCCTAACCAATGATGGAAGTGTGAATAGTAGGTCCATCAGGCATTTAAGCTTGTGTCTGCATAGCTTTGTGTAGTTGACTTGACAGGGAGCCAGTTGATGTAAAATATGCAATGATCATGATTGTTTCAGGTCCTCATTTTTAATGTTAATTGTTGCCAAAAGAATGACCTTTCAGTTTTATCCAATTTGATGGCAGATAGGTTGCATAAGCATTGGATGGGTGATTAATACAGTTGTCCTGAGCAATGCTTCACTTACAAAGAATTATATTCTACCCTTTACGAGAAAAGCAGTAACTTATTCTGCCCACTCTGCATTCTGTGGCAAGTTTTCCCTGTGTTTCCCTGTGTCACTTGCAAGTTCCACCTGAGGTGAATGATAATCCTCTCGTCCTTTAACTTTGCTCGTGTGTAACTGTCTCTATGTCCCTGATGACCTTTCAGCCTTCCTTTTCCATTCAGCTCCTGATATAAATGTTAATGTTCCCAAATTAACCACTGAACCCATGGCTTTGCAAATTGCTATGCCGTTGTTGGTCATACGCTCTCCTCATCTTGCAGCCAGAGTGGTCGTGACTTGTGACAATTACCTGCCACCCACAACCCCACCCAGCTTCCTGCCCCTGATATATACTATGAGATCTCATCCTTCTATCATAAATTGCCTGTCACTGTAATCGACTATCAGTGACCCATTCTAATGAACTCCAACCCTAGTTTTGAGCTTCCCACTTTTCCAGGACTCTGCAGGCTGCAGTAATGCTCAAATACCCCCCAGACAGACCACTGCCCACCACCTGGATTGACTTGATGGCACCGAGCACAGCCCAAGTCGCATAAGTGTGTCTCCCCAGCACCCCAACTAATGTGGCTGTAATCTTGGCCTGGTTGCACTTGGTCAGCAGAACTGACCACAGCCCAATCCTCAGACTGCAAGGTCACTGATCCCAGACTCTTGTCAGACCAAACCTCAAACTGAGATCAGAAGATACCTCTGACTGACCCCCTTTACTCCCCTAAGGACTGGCTCCCTTTGGCTTTCAGGTGTGGCCATTTGGTTAAAGGACATGCAGTAAGTTTGCTGATAGCCACTGATAGTTGATTACAGTGACAGGCAATTCAAGACAGAAGGTGGGAGATTGATGTAGCACAGTGCCATACAGCAACATGTATGCCCAGCCCCAACCCTTCCCTGCCCCCGACTGTTCAATCCTTTGATCCAACGCAAGCATTCTGCCTTCCTCTCTTCATTAAACAGCAGTGCAAGCCAGCAAGGCTGCCATTAGAACTGAAGAGTCTATCATTAAGCAGAAATGGAAGCAATAACAGTGGACAGTCTATAAGTTAGAACTGAAGATGCCATGTACTAAAATCTCATGAAAGCCAGAGCACCTGGCAGTTTCCAAATAAGCAGAAAGTGAGTGACTTTAAGAAAATAAGCTCAGAGCCATAAGATATATCCAATGTAAATGCATGAGATGCATGTGTGTCTCTGCAGCCACAGAGACCTGGCAGACACATGAAAGTCAGACGTGTCCCTGAGCTCCAAAGTGAAATCCTGTTGCTCTGAAAGCAACTATAATAATGTGGTGAGACTAGTTTATTTGGCAGTGCCCACTCATGTGGGCAAAGGTGGAAGAGGTGAGTGTCCATGAAACATGCAGGGAAATGGTGGCGACGGTGAAGTTGGTTGAAGGAGTGGAGAAGCAAATAGCAAGCTACTGCTGCCAGGTAACCATTCTGACTTTCATATTGGGAATTAGTGCTATCTAGTTTCTCAGGGAAGGAGAGGAGAATTGGGAGCTGCATAGAAGTAAGGTAATGAGATGCATATTAATGGAAATTACGTGGCTGCCGTTCATTGGTAAGATTCGGAACTCACTGTTTAAACTCACAATATTTTTCTTGACGCCAGGAGTCTGATATTTCCATTTTCGCTTTATGGTCCCAACTTTGTCAACATTGCCCACACCACACAAAGCAGTGGAAAATTCTGCCCTCAGAATTTGATAGATCAAAATGCATTTCTGTATTGATCAAAATGAATTGGACTGGCCTGGAAAGAATTGTAAAGAAAATATGATTTACATTTATGTGGCATCTTTGATGACCACAGGTTCTCCTAATGTGCTTTACAGCCAATGAGTTGCTTTGAAGTGTATCATCGCTAAAAAGTGGAAAGCATTGCAAAGTACTGCTGTATAAAGTGGCCCCTAGCACGTTGAATCAGCTCAATGCTTCTGCCAGCCAGTTCTGAGGGAGGAACTCGAAGTGTAAGGGCACGGATCAGATGACAAATGTTAGGATAAAATTGTGACAAGCTAGAGGGAGATTGCATATTTTTCAAACTATCATATTCCAGAGGTGCTGACGGTCCTGAAAAAATTGTAAATAAGCCCATAGTATACTTGAAACAGGTGCAACTTGAAGAGTATGAATATCAACAAAATATATATATATACACAGTTGTCAATTTACTTTCAGCTTATGCAGGTAGTAAAATGCCATAAATAGCTGTCTCATGGGTGTGGAATGCAAATATTTCAACAGACATTTCCTGAGAGCAAATTTAGCAAAGTTAGTCCAAAATCAATTGCATCTGAAACTCAGACCCTTGGAGACAGCAGGTAGCATTCTTCAAACACTTAGCATAGAATTATTCAATTTAAAAAATCCGAATTTCCCACTTCCATGACTCTTAGTGCCAACAGGCCTCAAGGCCTAGTCACACTTCACTGTGTTAGAGAACACATTACCAAATAGTACAACTCTGTAAGGATAACACTAAGAAATCTGTTAAATCTTTTTAATATAGCGTACATGCTAGTTTTTAGTGTCTGCGCTGCGGTGATGAGGGCTCGGGTGGATATGTTTTAATTGGAATGTTTGGCAGAGCATATTCTAGCCATTCTGTCTATGAGAGGAGACATCATCTCCGTGGCCTGCAATATCAACAACTCTGCCAATCTCTCTGCAAAAGTAGTAATTCCACTATAAAGAACTTGTCAGTCGTTGGGACTACATACCTATATGAACAGGCTCTATGTAGGTTGCTGGAAGAGATGAAATTATTTGGATATTTTCTGGATCCTGTAATTTTTTCGAATTGAGCTTAGCAGCATGTGAGGTCTCACCCATCTGCTACTTACTGAAGTGAAAAGTGAAAATTTAATATCTGCTATAAGCTACCAGTTTTTTCTGGAAATCAAGTAGCTTTGAAGGAGCAGAGACTTGTAGTTTTCAAGGAGATAGAAACAAGGTTGAGTGCCATAGTTACTGATGAGAAAGAAAATCTTTGCTTCGGAAAGACTAGGTGATCTATGCTCATTGTATGTTCTATTTTACAGATCCAGATGTCAGTGAGTAGAGAAGACATTCCAGAAGCTGCAGTCTCTCCTGAAATCCTGTTTCTTAGAAAAAAAAACCTCTGGTCACCATATTATAGCAAAAGTGTGATTATACTAGAGAGGGAGGAGAGTAGAATTACCAGGACACTATCAAGGTTGGAGAAATGTCTGAGTGATGAGAAAAGATTGGGTAAGCTGGGATTGTTTTCCCTGGAGCAGTGAATCTGAGACGGTACCTGTTTTAGGTATATAAGGTTATGTGGAATATAGATAGTGTGGATAGGAAGGCATTTATTCCAACAATGATATTCCAATAAACAGGGAGCCCAGATTGACTGTAAGAGGTAGAAGGCAAAGAGGGGAGGTGAGAACAACTTTCACCCAGAGGGTGGTGGAAAACTTGAACTGATTGACTGAAAGGGTAGTTGAGTCAGAAACTCTAGTATAGTCAGATATTTGACTGTACTAGAGTTTCTGACTCAACCACCCTTTGTTACCAGCACAGAAACATCAGAACAAGTGCCCTCCTTCTGTGCTGTAAATGCATATGAGTCGATGAAAAAGTTAATAGAGTTTCCAAATACCAGTACTTTTGTCTATCTGTGAACCGTTATCAGTAAACTGATCCAAGTTGATTGGAATCAGGACTGGACATTTATTATCAATCTACAGCTGTCAACAATTCAGCCTTGCATCTGGAAATTCAATGGATGGGTGGAGTAGTCACATTTTATCCTTTGCTTCAAACTATCATTCAGAAGAGCTGCTCCTTCCCTTTTTACCATTTTTTAAAATAAAAATACGTCATCTCCACATAGACTTGTCTTGTTGCATTGTTTGAGGGTGCCTGAGTATGTGAATTAAAAGAATACAGGTTTAATTCCTGATCATAGCTTTGGTGTTAATTAGTAGTTGCCACTTGATTTACCAATAAATTTTGCTCAAAAACACAGACTATGTCTGAGTTTGTTAAAGAAGACTAGTCAATGTTTTTTTTTATTCTGGGTATCGGGACAAAATAGCGCAATTTTGGTAACTGAATCAACTTTTGCACTAATGGTGTGACTGGTAGACTAATGGGACTAGATTATCAATGCATTCCTTCTGCCACAGTCACGACACATTGCATCGCACATTATCTGCTGCTGCTGCTCAATGATTCTCCTCTCCAACAACAGACAGCAGAGAATAAAAAATTGCCTTCAATCTGAGATGAAGTTGAACCTCCCTGCCACACTTAAAGGATGCCAACCTACTTACGCCATTCCTGATGAACTAAACTGCTACATTTACTAAGTGACATGGAAAATACCTGACACAAATCCTTCTATGATGTCACGTAGTTCTACAAAGTGAATATACTTTACGTTTCTTTCAAAGGCTTGCAATTTTGAGCACTTCTCCACCATGTAGGAAGCCAAAGGGTAATCATCTACTTTTCCAAATATTTCATATTGAAGACTGAAGCAAACTGGCTTCTGGAGAAAGAATTCCTAAAACGCAAGATTTCACAATGCTCAATTTGATGGCAATGGAATAGCCATCAGCATATTATATTTAAAATATGTAGTGGAAATTAATATACATGCTAATCTGGAAGTGACTTAAAAAGGACTGCTGCAATTAACAACAAAGACTTGCACTGTAAATTGGAGAAAAGCAATCCAAGAAGTTTTCCAAAAGCATATTCAGACAAAACAATTCTGAGACATTCAGAAAATGTTCAAAAGCTTGGTGAAAGAGGTAGATTGTAAGGAGAACTAGTGAAGAGATTTAGAGAGAATTCTAAAGCTTAAAAGTCCAGACAGATCGGAGAACCCCAATTTAAGAGCTGGCAGAAATGAAAAGGAATGGGGAAAACAGGATAGAGGTCAGGAGTACAAATATGCTGACTACTTTCACAAAGAAACAGCTGATAGATGTAGTTGCATATAGATTTTATAATGGTTTCTCCAGCTTGAAGAGCCACACTATATTGTTAACTTATCTTTCCTTTTCAAATGTTTACTGACCTGTCTATTTCAGCATATTCTCTTTTCATTTCAGGTTTCTAGTACTTTTATTTGCAAACAAAATTGAACACAGCACAGTCCATCACGCAAAGCAACCTTCCATCTACTGAGTCCATCTAAACTTCCTGCTGCGTTGGGAAAGCAACCAACATAATTAAAGACTCCTTCCACCCCGGTCATACCCTCTTCCACCTTCTTCCATTGGGCAGAAGATACAAAAGTTTACAAATACATTCAAGAACAGCTTCTTTCCCAATGTTATCAGACTTTTGAAATGTTAATCTATGTCTCTGCACCTTCTCTGCGGCTGTAACACTGTATTCTGCATTCTGTTCTGCTACCCTGATGCACTTTGTATCTGCCTGTATTGCAAACAAAACAATACTTTTCATTGTATCTTGATACATGTGACAACAATCAATCAATCGAAAATTTTGTTTCCTAGCATGATTTGTGTTAAAATGTCACTTATTGACTGACAAATGCTTTGCATAAATTAAGCTATAAGAAAGCTTTGTGCAATAGATCTGCAACAGTTCTGTTACTTGGCAGAATGCAAAAGGAATTAAATTTTAAAAATCCTCTCTCCCCATCCCTCTGTTCCTCTTTCCCCATCCCTCCCTTTCTCTCTCCCCTACTTTCTGTCTTTCATTCTCCCTCCTCTCACCCCCTTCTGACTTTCCCGCCATGTTTCTCCCAACTTTCCTTTTTTCCTTCCTCATCCACATCCCCCAGTCCCACGGGAAAAGACAATCATATTTTGAAACGAATGTGCACTGGAGCTCCATTTTGAAGTACAAAAGATGGATAAGACCAGTACGTGTTATTCACAAGTTTTTTTTTTCCTTCTGGATTCTATCATTGATCTCTCTCTCTCCCCCTCCCTTCATTTCTCTCCCTCCTCCAACTCACCTTTCCCTAACCTTCCCTCCCCACTCCCTCCCTGGCCGTTTCTTCCTTCCTCACATTTTCTCTCTTTCCCTAAATGTGTGCAATTGCCAGATTTCATGCTGAAAGATCTCCAATTTACACTGAAAATTTTTAAAGCACTTGGACTCCAGTCTTCCAAAATGGCTACGAACTGTTCAGTTGTATCCAGAGAAGACACCATGAGGAAATAAAGATGAATTTATAAAGGAGTCAAAATTAGTCAAACTCACAAATGAAAAGAATAACAGTTGTCATAAATCCTAAAAGAATGAAAATGTATTGAATTCACAAATAAAAATGAATAAAACAGTCAGAAATTTTTACAGCTTTGAAATTACAGCCTTTGTCAATTTCTGATGCCCTTTCATCTGCCTTTGGCACTCTGTGCATGATCAGAAACTCCCCCATGCAATTTTCTCTTCTAGGAATATGCAGTTACTTTTTTGTGAAAGAAAACATGTTTTTAAATTTGTGAGAATGAGCAGTAACATGTTCTGATTTAAATGTGAACGTTCATTTTTGATGTGGATGATGTCACTGTGCTGGAATGTCATGCTGTCTGCATGTCAGTGACATCACAGATTAATGCACGTCCTGGCAAACCGCAACTGATTTTTTTCTTTGTCAATAACTCTTCTGGAACACAAGTTGTAACATCAGCCAGCAACAGGAGCTGACAAGCTCTGGTGTGTCTCAATACTTCTGCCAGTTACCTCCTTGATTCAAAGAATAAGAAATTACCTCTCACTTTGAAAGAAAATATTCAGAACCTTCAGCGGTCTGATTGCCTTTGTCAATAGTCTTTTCTTGACTGCTTTGAGTCATCTCTCCCTTCTTGCTAGATTCCAAGGAAACATGCTCCACTTGTAGTTCAGCCACAATTTTATTACCCATTTCCTTTTCTGTATCACCCTTTCCTGAGAATTTATTAACTAGATTGATTGCTTGATTGGTGATTTATTGATTGATTGATTTATTGTCACGTGTACGGAAATTCAGTGAAAAGCTTTGTTTACAAACGGTACAGGCATATCATAGTGAGCAAAGGTTGTACAGATCAAAAAGACGTAGACAGAGGCATGCAGGTTACATTGCACATGGTGTGCACAAGGCGAGATCAGTGTCAGCAAGATCAGCGTTATTTGAGGCTAGACGATCCATTCATCAGTCTGATAATGGCTGGGAAGAAACTGTTCCTGAACCTGCTCGTCCGTGTGTTCAGGCTTCTGTATCTTCTGCCTGACAAAAGAGGTTGTAGGAGATCATTACAGAGTGTGATGGGTCTTTGATGATGTTGGCAGCCTTTCCGTGGCGGTGAGCTGTCTAAATAGAGTCCATGGATGAAGGTTGGCTTCCGTGATGGTCTGGGCTGTGCACATCACCTTCTGTAGTTTCTTATGGTCCTGGGCAGAGCAGTATTCATGCTACTGCAATCAGCATCCTATTCACCTTCCAGAAATTGGCTTTAGTCCATCCAATCTTATTATAATGGAAGTATGTTATTTTCTTAATATTACTTTTAGGTCCTGGCTTTTCTCCTTCATTATTTTGGGTGACCTTTTTGTTCCCTGAAATAAATAATTTTCCATCCCCAGATTTTCTGTTCTTCCAATTTCCTTGATAACTTTTATAGGACCATTTCCTCAGATGTGAGGTATCATAGGTATCTGCCAGAACTGTTTCCTCTCAGAAATTTGATACTTAAAGCTCATTGAAATAATTCTTAACATTTATTAGAATACCATTTTGGAATTCTTCCACAATCATGATTTCTCTCAAATTCTCAAAACTTCTTTCTAACTTCATTAATTGAAACCACTATTCCTATAACATTTATTTTTCTTTTGGAAATTCCACAAATGTCTGATTAGGTTTATTTCTTTTGTCTTTGTTTTAATTAATAAGCTTCAGGAGAATGTTATTAAGCATTGAGGATTTTTTTAAACAATTTTGTAGCCTGTAGATTGTTCTTCTGACAAACTGGCATGCGCGTATAGCATAATGGTTCCTGTCAAAATACTTTATAACATTAAAGTTTAAACATTGTTTTGGTCACTTCATCTTCCCAACTACCTTGAGAGGAAATACCTTTTCACTGCATCCTCTGTGTGTCTAGGCACCAAATGTAAATTTCTAGTTAAATCAAATCCATCATTGGAAATAAAATCATCCTCTGAGATACTACTTCTTAGAGTCATAATGGTCTACAGCATGGAAACAGGCCCCTCGGCTCAACTTTCCAATACCGCTTAGTTTTCACAATTAAACTAGTCCATTTGCCTGCAGTTGGTCCAATTGCTCCGTTCATACCCCATCCATGTACTGTCATGATGTTCTCATTAATCAAAAACTCAACTCCCCTTCTGTCCTTCCTGTTGCATCTGTACCCCGGAACACCGAGATGCCAATTTGGTCTCTCCCTCAGGCACGTTTCTGTAATCTTCCGAGGGTCACCAAAACGTTAATTCTGATATTTCTTCACAGATGCTGCCAGGCCTGCTGAGCTTTTCTAGAAACTTCTGTTTTTGTTCCTGATTTATAGAATCCTCAGTTCTTTTGCGTTTTTTTTCTGTAATCTTCTTTCTTTCTTAATTCTAAACCCTTTTCTCTTCAAGTTATGTTGACTCATTTCTGTCTCTCTTTGAAAATAAAGAATTTTAAATTCCATTTCCTTTTTTCTTTTCTTTCAGTCTATTAACTTTCCATCTCCTTTATTTGGATTCTCAATTCTGTTTCTACATTTCCCCATTTATAAATGAATCTTAGATAATCC
>NC_063340.1:50322112-50334321 GCF_021869965.1 Rhincodon typus | reverse complement strand
AGACTGACTGACAGTCGCACGGGCAACACAAGGATGAGGTTGAATCTAGCCTCTCTGCTCCTATGATGCTGCTTGGCCTGCTGTGTTCATCCAGCCCTGCACCTTGTTGTCCTAAAATGCAGAGTTTTTTTTAAACTTAGTGTTGCTTGGCAAAATTGTAAATGCATACTTAGGAATTAGACTGGAAGCAACTTCCTCAACACAATCTACATTTGAACTTAGCCATTGGTTATAGTCACGAGTTAAAACTCTAAATATGAAGAATTTACATTTCAAGGTACTAACAGTTCTAGTTTATTTAGTTATTGCTCAACAGTTTCTAGCTTTTGCATCATTAATATGTTGGCACAACACTAACTGGTTCTTGCCTAATGCCAGCAAAATTGGCTTTCCTCCAATTTAGAAATTTAACTTTTAGATCAGGTCTACGCTTTTCCATAACTATTTTAAAACTAATAGAATTATGATCATTGGCCCCAAAGTGCTCCCCCTCTGACACCTCTTGTCACTTGCCCTGCCTTGTTTCACAAGAGGTGGTCAAATTTTGCTCCTTCTCTAATAGGTTCATCCACATACTGAACAAGAAAGTTCTCATATATATTTATGAAATTCATCTCCAAGCCCTTAATACTATGACAATCCCAATCTATGTTTGTAAAGTTAAAAATCCCCTACAATTATAACCCTATCATTCTTACAGATATCAGAGATCTCCTTACAAATTTGCTTCTCAATTTCCTGATGACTACCGGGGGGCCTACAGTACAATCCCAATAAGGTGATCACTCACTTCTTGTTTCTCAGTTTCACTGAAATAACGTCACTGGATGTACTCCCAGGAATATTCTCCCCAGGTGCAGCTGTAATGTTACCCCTAACCAAAAACACCATTCCCCCTCCTCTCCTTTCCCCCTTTCTAGCCTTCCTATAGCATCCAAGCCCTAGAACATTCAGCTGCCAGTCCTACCCTTCCCTGAGCTACACTGAATTGCTATGATATAAATGATTTGGAAGTGACTACAGAAGGAGTGGTTAGTAAGTTTGCAACTAACACCAAAATTAGTGAAGTGGAGAGTGAAGAAAGTCACCTGAGTACAATGGACCTTGATCAGATGGGCTGAGAAATGGCAGATGGAGTTTAATTTAGATAAATGTAAGGTGCTGCATTTTGGAAAGGCCAATCAGGCCAGGACTTATACACATAACGGTAGGGTCCTAGGGACTGCTGCCAAACAAAGAGGGCTTCGGGTGCAGGTTCATAATTCCTTGAAGGTGGAGTCATAGGTAGACAGGGTAGTGAAGGCGTTTGATACACTTGCCTTTATTGGTCAGTGCATCGAGTATGAGTTCGGATATCATGTTGCAGCTGTACAAGGCATTGGTGAGGCCACTTTTGGAATACAACTTTGAATTCTGGTCTCCCTGCAATAGAAAAGATGTTGTGAAACTTGAAAGATTTCCTAAAAGATTTACAAGGATGTTACCAGGGTTTGAGCTATAGGGAGATGAATAAGCTGGGGCTCCCCCCATCCTTCCCACACCAAGCATCACAGGCTGAGGGGTGACCTTAGAAAGGTTTATAAAATCATGAGTGCCATGGATAAGGTGAATAGCTGAGGTCTTTTTCCCAGGGTAGGGGAAACTACAGCACGTAAATTTAAGGCAAGATGGGAAAGATTTAAAAGGGACCTAAGGGGCAACTTTTTCCATGCAGAGGGTGGGGTGCATATGGAACGAGCTGTCAGAGAAAGTAATGGAGGCGGAATTAATTACAATATTTAAAAGGCCTCAGGATGGTTATATGACTAGGAAGGATTAAGAGGTAAACGGGTCAAATACTGGCAAACTAAACCAGATTAATTTAGGAAAGCTGATTGAGTTGGACCAAAGCATTTGTTTCAGTGCTGTTCAACTCAGTTTATTACTAACCTTCTCATTTCCAGCCTACACTAAATCAGCTAATGTGAAAAAAAAAGTTTAATAATATTAGTCTCTCCCAGCCAGTACACAGTTTCTCCATTGTCAGTACCTCCGCTGGTGACACCTCATAGTTACAAACGCTTCAGAACAACTCAGATCTGACCCCTCAGACAAACAGTTGGAAACATCCTAGCAATTATGAACTTAACTTCCAGGCACAGTCAAATAGCTCCATGATTTCATGGATACCTCAGCAAATCGAATAGCTAAAGGAGTAAATATTAGCAATAAAAATCTTGAGCAGCGCCCAAAAGCAGACTGATAACGCCACATATAATCTTTCTGGAAATTCCTGCAACCAAGTCATCACCAAACATGGTGCTTTGCATTACTTTCAATTCAACAAGGGCAGAAAAGAGGACCCTGATGTTTCAGCAGCTCCAGGTCTCTATAAATGCTGTCCATTCTAGTACCCTAAAGACGACAGTCCAGTTTCATTGTGTGTTATTGATCTGCAAAAAACAGCTGCTCCAAGTGAAAAGCTGCTATGTGCTGTCTCTAACAGTGGGTGGAAACTTTGTATATCAAGTTGAGCGAATCCCTGACTAGTAACTTGATGATCTACTTCAGTAGATGCTTAGTGCTCACAGGGTCTGCCAAGTGGACAGAATCCATTATCCTTGCAAACAAAAAAGGCTGCCAACTCTGATTAGCAAGTCAATAATGCACAAAAAATAGCTATGATTGATAATGGAGCTTGATCAGTTGTACATTGACGTAACTTCCCTACAAGAAACTAGGCTCATTGAGAGCAGATCACTGAAAAGAAATATTATATGTTCATCAGGCAAGGCTAAAGTTGAGAGGAAGTGCATAGGCAATACATGGCCTTGCTTTTCTGAGATCCAAGACACAGGCAGCATGGTGGCTCAGTGGTTAGCACTGCTGTCTCAGCGCCAGAGACCCAGGTTTGATTCCACCCTTGTGCAAACTCCACACTGACAGTCCCATTCTCCCAGTGTCTGTATGGATTTCCTCCGTGTGCTCAGTTTCCTCCCATACTGCAAAGATGTGCAGATTCGATGAATTGGCTATGCTAAATTGCCCGTAGAGTTCAGGGATCTGTAGATTAGATGTGTTATCCATGGGAAATGCAGGGATACAGGGAAAGGTAGGGGTTTGGCGATGGGTCTAGGTGGGATGCTCTTTGGAGGGTCGGTGTGGACTTGTTGGGCCTAAGGGCCTGTTTCCACACTGTAGCGATTCTGAAATCCTCAGATTTAGCCTATTTTAACCAAGCCACGCCAGTATTCCATGCCAAAGAATACCTTCAAAAATGGACAAAATGTAAATAGTTTTATCTTTGATGCTAATAGTCAGACCAAAATGTCATAGTTCAGGATATTTTCATACTTTCATCCAATTTGACACTGGAAGTTGTTAATAGCTTCACATATCTAAAGTCCACTTTGACCAATTTCACCTGATGCAGAAATCAACACATCACAAAAGCCGCAACAGCTATATTCAAGTTGCGTAATAGATGGGTGGGAGAACAGCAACTTGAGAAAGCCAAAACACAAGTTTACAGTTCACTTCTCTACAATGACAAGACCTAAAGAACAAATGCTAGGCAGGAGAAATGGTCAACTGAGGTCCTGGAACATGTTAATTTTATCAGCATAATTATTGCTAAACCAATCACATCTGGTTCAGTCATGTCCATTGGATGGATAACAGCTGTATACACAAAAGATAAATAGATACATTCTATTTGGGGAGCTGGTAACAATATCACAAACTCCTGCCTTCCTGGCTAGAATTAGCAAATACTTGCAAATAGAGATACAAAAGATGGCAGACATCACCAACAACAATTAGGAGACAGTCACTGACCAGGTTATGCTTTCTGGAAGTTGACTCTTCAGAAGGGCTTCAGAAGAGTAGAGAAAGTTGGAACGCACGATTGCAGGGGTGGGGGGGGAAAACATTCACATTTTCATCCTGTTTATTTGTCTCCATAGCAAATGTGGCAGAGACTGCCATGCCAGAATGTGGCACCTGACTCTTAGCAGGTGATACTTCATGTAGAATTGATCACTATGGTACAAACCAAATCTCAGGTTTGACAGCTGTCACTGTTCTAATTAAGCTTTAAGATTTAATTTTTAATTAAGATTTTACTCAGCATTAAAATAAGAGACTTCGGAAAATAACACTTTTTTCACCCCTTGGAAGGGGTGTAGGACTAGTTTTGTTGCTGTTGATGTGCTAGCATAGACACAACAGGTCGTGACTTTCCTATGATTTTATGAAGAACAATTCAGTTACAGGATCAAATTTCCAACTTCAGTCATACATGAATTGAAAGATTTGACATCAAAGCACTTAAAATTGGGTCTTCCCACTGTCATATGCCTTTATACATTAAATATAATCCTTTCAATAATTAATGTAGGCTAGTGACCACCATTTTGGCTCCTTCAATTGTTATTTCTTCAAGCAGAAAGATAGAGCATTAATTTTTTAACCTTCAATTACAAGAACATAAACACATTCATAATTATATTTTTCTTCAGAATCAGGAATATTCCATTTTATTTGGATTGCGAGCCCTTGCATCTGTTAAGCTTGGTGGAAGCAAAAGAAATGTTGAGGCCATTACGTTGCCACTAAATCAATTTTATCATCATGCTTTCAGGGAAATAGTGATTGCCTTATTCTTCTCTTCTCCTTCTTCTGCAAGCACACACACTCTTCAGTTAGGGGGACCCAGCTTTGATGCTCATAAACTCCACTCATATGATCACCCTTAAACACAAGTGTTGCACCCAAGCTTTGACAAGACTGAATAATGTTTATCCCCAAAGCCAGATATTGGAAACTGGATTTCAGTAAGTTCATTCTGTGCTATTAAAACCAGTAAGAAGCTTTAAAAACACTTAAAAATTGAACTGGTTCATAAAAATAACTGTTTAGATCAAAAAGATGTCCAATGCATAATCATATGAAGCAAATAATGCAGATTACTTTGAAGTGCAGCCTTACATATTTGGGATACTTGGCTGTTCGGAAGTTTGTGCTCTCCACATTCGTAAAATATATTCAGGACAACGTGGCAATTTGAAATGTGTCATTTGTACATCTTGGAGGTATGATAATTTGCATGAACACTCACTTAAAAAGTGCATAAAAAGGCAAAAATAGAATTCACCCAAGGGACAAAATTCACCCTTAGTCACCCAAGGGCATCATGGTCTTAAACACCCAGGATCTTTCCAGCCATGTTTCAGTAACTTTAAATTTGTTTTTTTTTTAACTAAAGTGGACATTAATTTCCAGGTGATTCAAGTTTAAGTGTTGATTAGCAGTGATCACAGCACTCTAGATCCACACATCTGATTTTTGGGCATCCAGTGAACAGTCTGGGTAAGTTGGAGGACCTCCTCGTAGATGAGCTCCTAGACCTAGCCAAATTGACTTTGAATTAGGTCCAGGTAGCAGATTGTGGAGGGTTAACACAGTATGTGTTGGAGGAACACAACAGGCTAGGCAGCAGAGGAGCCGGAAAGTTGATGTTCTGGGTCAGGACTTTTCTACTGTCTGCCCCTCTTCCACAGCTACATTCGTGTCTGGATATCTTTTGACAGTGACCTTGAGGCCTTTACAGAAAGGTGGGCACCTCACTACTTTAACTCCCTATCCAACTTTAGCCCTTTCCCATGCTCCCTAACTTTTTGATGATTTGCACTGAGCTTAAGAGGCTTTGCATGTAAATATCCAATTGGCTGTACTGGTGATTTAGTGGTAGTAGTTGTTTTTTTTATTTTAAAACTCATCAGTGGTTAGCACTGTTGCCTCACAACACCAGGTACCTAGATCTATTCCAGCCTCAGGTGACCGTGTGCTATTTACATGTTCTCCATGGGCTTCCTCTAGGTGTCTGTTTGCTTTCACAGTCCAAAGATATGCAGGTTAGATGGAATGGTTGTGGGAAACACAGGGTATATGGGGATAGGGTTAAAAAATAAAAAAAACACAAACAAAAAAAAAAAAGTGTGGGTGGGGGTTGGAAACAAAGTGGTGGGTCTGGGTGGAATGCTGTTTGGAGGGTTAGCGTAGACTTGATGGGCCAAAGGGCCTGCTTCTGCACTGTAGGGTCCTAGGATTCACTGATGGGAAAAAGAAAAGTTCAGTTCTAAGAGCGAGCACTGCTGGATATGAATATATATAGTGTGGCAATTTTAATTCCTGAAAAAAAAAAATTAAATCCCAATTGGAAGCTTAGCAGTTTTCAAATTTGCCTGGCTAAATGAAAAGGAAATTATAAGCATCTTTGAATATCAATTCACAAAAAAATAGAAGTTTAAATATCTTGACTGAGTACCTATTTTGTAAATTTAATTAGGGAGTAAAACCCTAACAAACAAACATTTGAAAAAAGTTTTAAAATTTCATATGAACCAAACAAGCAATTTCTAAAAAAAAAAAAGGACACAAACCAGTTTTATCAAAGACAAAAAGTTTATAATGTACATTACACTATGAAATATTTTCAATAAACTGGAAAAACTTTGGGAAAACAAAAATGTAATACATACAATAGCAATGAAATTCCAGATGAGGAGTGCTGCAGTGTAGCATTGCTGACAAAAACAAGTACATAGAACTGCACTAGAATCACTGTCAAAATTAGGAAAAAAAAACTACACATCTGTACAAAAATCATAAAAAAGTGCTCAGTGTAACATTTCTTATTCAAGTACATTGATTTTAATAAAGGAAGTGAAAGCAAGGTTCATTTCTGGACAGTTAAATATAGATAGGATTATAGTCACACTTGCCATCCTTACATGGTTCTTCTCATTGCTCTAATCACCATATCTATATGCATTATAAAATAAATTGAATTGCCATAGTCCAACATCCAATTTTGATACCTGAGCCACATCAGCCTCTTCAAATGAGGAAGAGATATCAATGCTTGAAACTGTTCATAGGACACACAGGCACTTGAAAGGTGATGCATGCTATATTATTTTCAAGTTCAACTTATTGCGCTAAAAAAAAAAAGTTAAAACGATGGTGTCAAAGAAAAAAATTAATTCATTGATTTTAGTTACAACCCTTAACTACATACTTTCATACTATACATAATCATTTATATGACTGAAGGATAATCCCTTCCTACTCCCCTAAAAATATTTGTAATATAATAAAAAGATCTGTAGACCTTGTTGTACCAACTCAAACTTAATTCAGCCCAAAAAAGTACAGAAATATGGAAAGTGAACAATTCGTACTCAGGGACATCATGCAAATCCACAGTATCTCAGCAGCAATTCTCACACACGAAAGATAGAAATAATGTGCCCTAAAGCAGAGCGAAATACCACCTCCCAGCACAATTAATTTCATTAGATTATAAACATTCAAAACCAGCAGAATAGCCTTGGTCATAAAACAGAGCATGAGTTTTCTAATGAAGAAGGTGGTCCACACATTTATTGTGAACTTAGGCAACCATGGGAGGATAAAAATAACCAACACGAATGTTTGCTTACAGGGAGATGTTAATCCTTGATGATCACAAGAGTCACCATATTACCAAATTGGGTATAGTATACAGATACACAAGATGATAGTTAATCCTGCTGTTTTGATAATCATTGAGAGGACATCTTCAAAACATCTTAAGTCAAACATGCCCACTCATTCACTCACTGAAGGCCGTGGTCAGTGCCTGAAAAGGGAAAAAAAAAAAGGAAAAAAAAAACCACACTCACGGCAGGATCTACAGATTATCAGTATTTTAAGAACAGATCAAAATTGGAGTGGCAACAAGTGTCCAAGATGATCTTCATATCCTGATCAGGAGAGAGGGAGTGAGTTTCTTCAAAGCAATATATTTTGCATTAAATGTTCTTCTCAGAATTCTAAGTTACACCAATGCCACATTAGAATGTAGCAATAATCATGATCATACTGCCAGAGAAAGTTTTATTTTTCCCATTGACTTTTAGGACTGGTTTGTAAAAGCAATGTTGTAAGCTTTCTATTTGTAATGATCTGTAATCAAGGATGAAATTAAAATCATTGCATATGAAGCAAACAAATAAGGCTAGAAGTGGCAAATAGTCAAAATTTCCAAGGAGCAAAAAACTGCATCTTGTCAATTTGCGAAAATTAACTACAACTGACATTGACAAAAGCTTCCATAGAATTTAAACTCATATTTACTTTCAAACAGTCAAGTTCAACTACTGATAGAGCAATTTGTTATATTTCTCCCAGCTAATTTCAGACTTCTTGTTATCAACATTAGACCCCAAAGTGTTGTGACATTAGTGACAAATCAAGGATATCACCACATATCCCAAAAACCTCAACAGCACGACCAAATGAGACTTTGTCGAAACAAACTGCATACTCGTGCCATTCATATTGTGAACCATTTTCAAAGTTAAATGTTTTAAAGGAGGTGTACACATTGGCTTGAGGCTTTGTACGAAGCTATTTGCTCCAGAGTAGAATCCACTCAACATAGGGCTGTGTTATGCAAAGATGAAAACAGATTTTCATACCAAATGTGTGTGTGGGCTAAGTGGCAGTACATGTTGGGTAGATCTGAACTACCCAAATCAATTGCAGGAGTCACATGTTCATTATGTAATGTTAGGCGTGTCTGAAACCATGCAGTAGAATTACTACAAACAAAGCAAGACAAAAATTGGAGGGACAAGTAGTATTTAATTCATTTAATGAATCCCAAAAAATAAAGATTTCTTTCAGCACTTATAAACCATTGAGCAAAAATCACTCAGTTTTTGTTAGTCAAATACAACTTGCTCTGACAGTATACATTTTTTTGAAGGAAAAAAAAAGGTACATGCCAGACCCTTGGTGAAAATTGGATCCCCCCTCCACCCCCCAGCCAGTAAATTTAGACCTTAAAGTAATCTAAGTGTTTGTTATTTTCCCCCACAAAACATTGCCCACTGTTTTCAGTAATAACACGAGCTACAACCTAGAAATGGGGATATCGGGACCTGAAAAGACAGTTTGCAATTGATCTATTTGAAACTCAAACACAAGCCTGATCGGACTTTCTCCCCACCCTACAATTCTAAACCAAAAACTGAATAAAGTTACTATTGGACTGCTATAGAATTGGGGGGGGGGGGGGGAAGAGGCAATATTTGTAAGCCAATATATGTGTCAATACACTTCATTCAACAAAAAAAAAACAAAAAAATCACTCACAACGATTAGAATCAATAAAAAAGGTTTTGTAACCAATTGTACTACACCAATACTAGCTTAAGAAAAAAAAAGTAGTGTTTCCACGTGGAACACATTTGTAATAACAATCTAAAAAGGATATTTTTCATAATTTTAATAGAATTAGTACAGAAAAACTTGCAAATACCCATTAGATTTTACTGAAATCATAGTGTAAACCTAAGCATCAAGCATGGTTTATTGTTTAAACTTTTAATTATTTTGACAAGAAGATGGTATTATGCTTCAAGTTTAGTCTGCAGGATCTTTGACTGTAAATTTAATGAATATTTAAGGTAGCCAATAATTCACAAGCTTCTCAAATGTAAACAATTACTTACATGGTGCTACATTAAAATTTGCACATACTTCCTCAAAATGGAGCAGAAAAAGTTAGGACTTAAGATCACAAATACAGACATTGGAACCTGGTCCAATAAATTAATTGCACATTTCTATCAAAATTTTGACGGAGATGGCTTTGAGATTTATAAAATGCATCATATGAAAAAGTGTTAGCAGTGTGTCATCAGTTTCCTCAAATTTGAGAGAATCCATCCAAAAGAATTGCGTGTTTAAAAGTTATTCAAATTATACTTTTGGCAGCTGCCTGATACCTCTATTTAGGGTAATCTCAGACTTGCATGGGTTTGTTTGCCTACAAAACTACAGGCTTAAAAATTTCAAAAAAAAAAAGTATTATGAAAATAGTAGTGGATGTTACACAAAACATTACAGCAAGACTTTCCTCCAAATTCTGACAGGTGTCTTGTGTCATCACTGCACAAGTAGTGCCAGTTTTGTACCAAATATCTTATTTATAAAATACTTGTAAGTGGAAAACACAAAAATCCATCCAGATCTTGTATCTTCTATTGGTAGTATTGGAAATAAAAAGATTAGAAAAATCTACCCAATAACTGAAGCATACATGTCTGCTCAAATCGGTATATGCAGACAAACACCTTGTGCTCGGAACAAAGCAATGGATCTTGTGAAGTGTTGCTCAAGAGTTTGCCAACAACTTCAAAAACGAAGGAATTAAAAAAACATTAACTAAGCAGTACAGTTCACTATTACAGTCCTTCACTTTTAGTACACACAACCTTCAAAGTAACAGTTTGGAAATCTGCATCCTATTGATTTGCCCATCAGTTCCCCCACTCCTCCCTTCCCACCACCCCAAAAAAAAAATCCCACAACACTCTCCGATTTCAATGTATATTTTTTTTAAAAAAACAAATCATTGGTCCAGAAGGATATTATTCCTTAAATAGACAGAAACTAGTTATTGGCTGGGGTACAAATGCAAGACAGTGTTAAAGCATTTCTTATGAATACCAATTATAATTAACTGGATTGATGCAAGAGTTAATGCAGATCGCTCTGTATCAAATACATTTCTGCTATCTAATAATTTAGAGCAATGCAATAAACGCAATTTAAGCTAGAGAGGATAAAAAGGTCACATTTTAACCACAAAGCAAATTACCCACACGTAATACCAATTATTAGGTTTTAACATTCTGGATTTAATGGACTGCTTTTCACACCACAACCCTCCATCACCTCCCCTAGTTTTATATAGCAGCAACTCAAATTGGTGGAGACAAGGAGTTTTGCATGTTGATGTAAAACTGTTACATCAATCTATATAAAAGTGTTTATAGAAAAACCTAAAATTTTCCAAAATGTTATAGCCTTTAATAATAATTAAATACATTTTTCTGCTGACACAGTCAGTGATGCACTATCCACATTGCTTGTTCCAAAGCTGTGATAACAGATTCGAGTAGATTCTGATCAGCTGTCCATGAGTTTGCTTTGGAATGTGCCATATAAATCAAGGAGCAGTGGAACAAGTTCAACAACATTTGTTACCCACCATGGTTATTTTAGCTCCGTGTCAATCAATTCCAGTTGACAACCCCAATATTTTAAATGTCAATAAAGTACCACATCACTTAAAATTAGACTGGCTAAATTTACACAGCTGATTCATATTGTGTGTCTTTGTTTTTCACTGGATTGCTGCAAGTCTCATTTCTTTGAGTCCTCATATTGGGATGTTCAGGAGATTCCCGGATGACCTCAAGAGAATGAGTGGATGGAGTTTCCAACTTTAAATCACTGGAGGACTTCTCGCCATTACCACAACACTGCTTTAAGGCACACTGAGTCTTGCATGGCAGTTCACAAAGGGAAATACGTGATTCAGAGTTTACTGAAGCAAATTCTGGTTGGATGGTTGTGGCATGGATTCCTTCATCATGGAAGAAGTCTTTAATGCGTTTTGCTACATCCATATAAGCAGTTGGATCACGGCATTTAATATGGGCTGTTGCAATAATTCTACTACCAGCTAACTGCCAGACATGAAGCTCATGTACAGCAAGTACACCTTCCAAGTTGCGCAGCTTCTCATTTATTAATTCCATATCTATTTGTTTAGGGACTGTTTGTAACAGAATAAGAGCAGATTCCTTCAGAAGAGGATATGTGGTGTAGAGCAAAATACATACCATAATACAGCATAAAGTGGGATCCAAGAACAGTACCCAACAGGGTCCAGCTTCTGGAATATTTTTACTATTTTCAGATATGTTTGACTGTGTGTCATTTAGATGTTCTCGATCAACACAATGATCATGTAGACACATATTAATGCATGGACCATTTTCGGGACATGGGTTCCAAACAAAGTAAAATATCAGAGCATTTACCACCACAATAACAGAGCCCAGGGCATCTCCCAACACATGGAGAAATACACCACGCATGTTCAGTTGCGATGCAGAATTATCTACATCTCCAAATTCATCACGATGGTCGTCAAGAACAGAAATTCCATTCAGTTGTAGACCTTCCATACTATTGTCCCTCAGTAGATCTATAGCAAAATAAGAACAGTATTAGACAAAAACATTTGAAGACTGTAGATATACAGTATTTTCTCTACTTTAAAACCTCAGTTTCTAAATTTACCATGTTTTGTGTTTTTCTTACAA
>NC_063340.1:50261999-50321612 GCF_021869965.1 Rhincodon typus | reverse complement strand
CCAATGACCATTTAAATGCCCTTAAAGTGGGCGAGTCTACTATTTTTGCAGGCAGGGCATTCCACGCCCTTACTACTCTCTGAGTAAAGAACCTACCTCTGACGTCTGTCCTATATCTATCACCCCTCAATTTAAAGCTATGTCCCCTCGTGCTAGCCATCACCATCCGAGGAAAAAGGCTCCCACTGTCCACCCTATCTAATCCTCTGATCATCTTGTATGTCTCTATCAAGTCACCTCTTAACCTTCTTCTCTCTAACGAAAACAGCCTCAAAACCCTCAGCCTTTCCTCATAAGACCTTCCCTCCATACCAGGCAACATCCTGGTAAATCTCCTCTGCACCCTTTCCAATGCTTCCACATCCTTCCTATAATGTGGTGACCAGAACTGTACGCAATACTCCAAGTGCGGCCGCACCAGAGTTTTGTACAGCTGCAACATGACCTCATGGCTCCGAAACTCAATCCCTCTACCAATAAAACCTAACATACTGTACACCTTCTTAACAACGCTATCAACCTGGGTGGCAACTTTCAGTGATCTATGCACATGGACACCGAGGTCTTTCTGCTCATCCACACTACCAAGAATCTTACCATTAGCCCAGTACTCCTAATTCCTGTTACTCCTTCCAAAGTGAATCACCTCACACTTTTTTGCATTAAACTCCATTTGCCACCTCTCAGCCCACCTCTGCAGCTTATCTATGTCCCTCTGTAACCTGCAACATCCTTCCGCACTATCCACAACTCCACCGACTTTGGTGTCATCCGCAAATTTACTAACCCATCCTTCTACGCCCTCATCCAGGTCATTTATAAAAATGACAAACAGCAGTGGCCCCAAAACAGATCCTTGAGGTACACCACTAGTAACTGAACTCCAGGATGAACATTTCCCATCAACCACCACCCTCTGTCTTCTTACAGCTAGCCAATTTCTGATCCAAACCGCTAAATCACCCTCAATCCCATGCCTCCGTATTTTCTGCAATAGCCTACCATGGGGAACCTTATCAAATGCTTTACTGAAATCCAAATACACCACATCAACGGCTTTACCGTCATCCACCTGTTTGGTCACCTTCTCGAAGAACTCAATAAGGTTTGTGAGGCACGACCTACCCTTCACAAAACCGTGTTGACTATCCCTAATCAAATTATTCCTTTCTAAATGATTATAAATCCTATCTCTTATAATCCTTTCCAACAACCGAAGTAAGGCTCAATGGTCTATAATTACCAGGGTTGTCTCTACTCCCCTTCTTGAACAAGGGGACGACATTTGCTAGTCTCCAGTCTTCTGGCACTATTCCTGAAGACAATGATGACATAAAGATCAAAGCCAAAGGCTCTGCAATCTCCTCTCTAGCTTCCCAGAGAATCCTAGGATAAATCCCATCCGGCCCAGGGGACTTATCTATTTTCACTCCTTCCAGAATTGCTAACACCTCCTCCTTATGAACCTCAATCCTGTCTAGTCTAATAGCCTGTATCTCAGTATTCTCCTCGACAACGTTGTCTTTTTCCTGTGTGAATACTGACGAAAAATATTCATTTAGCACCTCTCCTATCTCTTCGGACTCCACGCACAACTTCCCACTACTGTCCTTGACCGGCCCTAATCTTACTCTAGTCATTCTTTTATTCCTGACATACCTATAGAAAGCTTTAGGGTTTTCCTTGATCCTACCTGCTAAAGACTTCTCATGTCCCCTCCTGGCTCTTCTTAGCTCTCTCTTTAGGTCCTTCCTGGCTAACTTGTAACTCTCAAGCGCCCTCACTGAGCCTTCACGCCTCATCTCTACATAAGCCTCCTTCTTCCTCTTGACAAGAGATTCAACTTCTTTAGTAAACCACGGTTCCCTCGCTCGACCACTTCCTCCCTGCCTGACAGGTACATACTTCTCAAGGACACGCAGTAGCTGTTCCTTGAACAAGCTCCACATTTCAATTGTGCCCAGCCCCTGCAGTTTCCTTCTCCATCCTATGCATCCTAAATCTTGCCTCATCGCCTCATAATTGCCTTTCCCCCAGCTATAACTCTTGCCCTGCTTTATATACCGATCCCTTTCCATCGCTAACGTAAACGTAACCGAATTGTGGTCACTATCACCAAAGTGCTCTCCTACCTCCAAATCTAACACCTGGCCTGGTTCATTACCCAGTACCAAATCCAATGTGGCCTCGCCTCTTGTTGGCCTATCTACATACTGTGTCAGGAAACCCTCCTGCACACATTGGACAAAAACTGACCCATCTGAAGTACTCGAACTATAGCATTTCCAGTCAATATTTGGAAAGTTAAAGTCCCCCATAACAACTACCCTGTTACTTTCGCTCCTATCCAGAATCATCTTTGCAATCTTTTCCTCTACATCTCTGGAACTTTTCGGAGGCCTATAGAAAACTCCCAACAGGGTGACCTCTCCTTTCCTGGTTCTAACCTCAGCCCATACTACCTCAGTAGACGAGTTGTCATCAAATGTCCTTTCTGCCACCGTAATACTGTCCTTGACTAACAATGCCACACCTCCCCCTCTTTTACCACCTTCCCTGATCTTACTGAAACATCTAAACCCCGGAACCTGCAACAACCATTCCTGTCCCTGCTCTATCCAGTCTCCGAAATGGCCACAACATCGAAGTCCCAGGTACCAACCCATGCTGCAAGTTCACCCACCTTATTCCGGATGCTCCTGGCATTGAAGTAGACACACTTCAAACCACCTTCCTGCCTGCCGGTACACTCCTGCAACCTTGAAACCTTATTTATGACCTCACTACTCTCAACCTCCTGTACACTGGAGCTACAATTCAGGTTCCCACCCCGCTGTTGAATTAGTTTAAACCCTCCCGAAGAACATTAGCAAATTTCCCCCCCAGGATATTGGTACCCCTCTGGTTCAGGTGTAGACCATCCCGTTTGTAGAGGTCCCACCTACCCCAGAATGAGCCCCAATTATCCAGGTATCTGAATCCCTCCCTCCTGCACCATCCCTGTAGCCATGTGTTCAACTGCTCTCTCTCCCTATTCCTCGCCTCGCTAGCACTTCTGGGTTAAGAGATAACACAGTGTGGAGCTGGAAGAACACAGCAAGCCAGGCAGCATCAGAGGAGCAGGAAAGTTGACGTTTCGGGTTGGGACCCTTCTTCAGAAATGGGCTTCTGGATTAACTATTTTTCACCCTAACCCTGCAACCACAACTGCACCTGAAGGTGATGATGATGATGATAATGATAATGATGATGATGATGACCTTCAGCCCCTGTATGAACAAGACAGCAACATCAAAACCTCCTCCCCCATCAAGTCATCTTGACATTTTTTTTAAGGTAAGATGTTAAATTTACTTTTGTTCCATTATTAGATATGAATTAAACATTTATTCAAACTGCGCTATCCTTTGTGTTAGGTTTTTGAGTAATTTTTGAGTGATTTGTTTTGGTGGTCTGTCCCTCACCTGCTTTTCCCATAGGCCCGTTATTTCTATGGCACAATTCTCTATAATGTGATGTTGCGTAGGAACACGCTATTGTGTTTTGGCAGAGCTGACTCTGTATTCCGCATTCTGTTCAGTTACCCTAACATACTTATGTAAGGTATGATTTGTCTGGTTAGCAAACAAAACAGTACTTTTCACTGTATCTCGGTACATTTGACAATAATAATAAATCAAATAAATCAATTCAAGACCCGGTAGTAACTTTGAACCAGGCTGGCAGTTTCAGCTGGTCCAGGGGAAAGAGGGTGGCCCTTCTCTCTTCCACTCCAGCCTAGTTGGTAAAGCAGATTATCAATTCTCTCAGATGTCTCCTTTGGAATTATGCAGCAACACACTGTGAAGGGCAATTTCTGGCACACAGCTCAGTTTAAAAATGCCAGCGGCAGTGTGAATGCCAGTAGGTCCCAGCATGAGCAAGCATCTCCACCATTGCTGAGTGCATGGTAGTGTGGAAGAAATGCTGTGGAGGTGGGATGCTTACTGAATTTGATGGTAGGAATCTCCATGATTTTCCCTGAAACTGACACATCTAAAATATGGGAAAATCACACCTACATTGTCTGTAATGATGTCCTGCACTGTCCTGCAACCTCACTTGCAAAGTTTCCTTCAGGTTCTCCTTCTCAAATATTTATCTCATTTCCTCTAAAGTTCTGCTTTAGTTTCTACTTCAGTAGCCATTTGAAATTCAGGATCCCATGACAGAATCATCCTCAATGCAAGAATCCATCTTCTCCCAGTGAGCATACTCAGTCCTCATTCCTAGTTTGCCATTTCACTATTTACTAATAGTAATGTTTTCAGCTTTCACTCAATTGCTTGTTTCTCTTCTAACATATCCTGGAACTGTTATAAATGTTGCTCCCCATATCAACCACATTGTACACCTACCCACCCAACTGAATCCCTTCACCCTGACCTCCCATCTCCAAGCCACCTTTCCAAACCCAGGAAAAGCACTAGAAAATCACAGCGACCAGTAGGCACATCGCTCAACAGCTCACTTATAAAACAAGGTCAGCCATGGGTAGGTCTGATCACTATTCGTTTCAACATTTGCGTTAAGCTACATTTACTGCAGAAGCTGCTAAGTTAGGAACTTGAGTACAGTGTTCTATTTAGCCTTTCATATCTCTGTTAATGCCAAGTCTTCAACTGAATGATCTCCTGTGATTCCATTTCTTACCCTGCCTTTTTATAACTTTCCCGACCAAACACTTAATTCTGTTTTGAATTACCTAATGCCTCTTAATGTACAGAACATATAAGTTAATTGCATTTACATAGAAAAAGCATCAAATATGCATTTATTTACTGGAAATAAAATTGGTTCTTTCATTGTTTCAACAGATCCATATTCAGCAAGAAAGTGTCCAGTCTTGCTGAACAACCAGCACCTTTTGTATCTTTAAGTGGACAGGGTTTATGCTAAGCCTCTTCCACTCTGTTGTCCATGAAAGCTAATAAAAAATTGGTGCAATGCTGCCATAAGCATGGCAACTGATTCACTTTAATCTGGTATGAAACAGGCTAGTGCAAACCATTAGTTAATTGGTTTAAGTGAATGAGTTGTGACCTCATACCTCAATTAATTACAGTTCATTGCATTTCTTAATCCAGTCTGCAATCTTGTATTTAGTAGCTGTTCACTCAGTCGGAGTAGAATTCTACATGGATTCACTTAGTAACTGATTTTGACAATGCTGCACGAATCAAAGTAAACATGTGACATGGCAGGTTGCACCCAGTACATCTGATCTGTGCAAACTCTTAAATTATATCCAATCCACTGAACTTCAAAATCATATTTGCTGATTGATTTTCCAGCAAATAATTGTCTATTGAACAAAAAAAATTGTTACCAATTTTTGTATTACTACTTCATGTATTTTCACCAATAATACTTGGGCTGTTTAAATAGCTGAAGTAAAATAATGTAGTTCCCACAGAAACCCCATAATATGTACACAGTTAATCCTGGCTAATGAAGTAATGTAGAGCAGAATTCCAGATCACTCACTGCTCCTTATCATGTTGCAGAATGTAAACTTGATTTAGCACTTTATGTGATAAGTAACTCAGCTGACCATGTTACATTCCTCCGGCACCACACCAAAGCAGCCACCTAGACCAAGTGTGCAAGCGCATTGTATCTCCCGCAGCACTCCGGAACCAAAACCTATCAGTTTTGGACAGCCTTATTATGGGAAACCAATTCACACTATATTTCACCCTACATCACACCACATTCTGTACCACATTTAGACTCTGCCATAGTATCCAGACTCTATCATCAAACATTATTTATATAACTGGTGACACTACCTCCTCCCCACTATACCTAGCTACTTGCCTTGTGTTGTAGCCTAGTCCATTTAGCAGGTCTCCACTCTATCAATCAAGTTGTCCATTGACATGTAACCAAAAGAAATGAATTAAGAGCTCTGGAGTTAAAAATTGTAGAGCATTCAGGAAACCAGTTCTACTGAGTTTCCTGATCTTATTTCCCACCCAAACTTGCTATATATTTCTGGGGTATTTAAGCAGTCTATTCATTAAGACTAAGATTGTCACAAATAAATCCAATGGCGAATTCAGGCAAAACTATTTTATCTGGAGGGTGTTTAGCATGTGAAATTGCTATTTCAAGGAGTTGTTGCGATTCACATTAATACATTTAAGAGGAAGCTAGAAATCATGTTGAAGCAAATATCGATGGAGTTAAATTAAGTAATATGTGAGGGAGTTCAATAAAAGGATAAATACTAAGCATGGACCAATTGGGATGAATGGCCTATTCTTTCACACAACTATGTAATATGAATGACCTGGGAATTGTGCCATATTTCCCGCAATCTACTACAATAAATTTAAATATCAACAGATCGCTTGGTTCTTGAACCAAGTCCTTGTTGCCTCCCAAATCCATACCCTCCTTTACCTGAACATCATGTTTGAATCCCTCCAATCTAATTTCTATACCAGCCACAACACTGATACAACTCTTAGGTAGCAGACAATTACTTGCAAAGGTTTCTCCATCTGCTTCCCCTCACAGTTAACTCTGGAATCTCCCAAGCATCTAACCTGGCCTGACTGATTTTGTCAACATCCCACTATCCCTTGGTGATATCACCTGAAAATACAACATCTCGTTCCACGGGTAAGTCAAAGATGCCCAGCTCTACCTTGTCAACACCACCTTTGGCCCCACTGTACCTTCCAAAATGTTAAACAGCTTATCGAACACTCAATGCTGGATGAGTGGAAATTTTTCCCAAATAATATTGGTAAGACCAAACGCACTATATTTGGTTTCCAGGACAAACTCCATTGCCCAGAAATCAAGTTAATCCATCTTCCTGGCAAGAATCTACAGATAAATGAGACTGTTAACAATTTTGGTGTTATGAATGACTTGACATGAGATTCTGACCACATATCCATGCCGTCACAAAGACTGCATACTTTTATCTCAGTAATGTTGCCAAACATGAATGGTACAATGCCTCAGTGGTTAGCACTGCTGCCTCACAGCACCAGGGGCCCAGGTTCAATCATAAGGCATTCCAAGACTGGTGGGTTTTGGTTCCAGGGTGCTGTGGGAGGTTCAAAGGGCTTGAACACACACAGTCTAGGTGGCAGCTTTGGTGTGGTGCTGCAGGAATGCAACATGGTCAGCCTTGGGTGAATGTCCGTGTGGAGTTTGAACATTTTCCCCATGATTGTGTGGGTTTCTGCCAGGCACTCTGGTTTCCTCCTCCAGTCCAAAGAGATCTGTAGGCTAGGTGGATTAGCCTTGGTAATTGTGGGTTAACGGGAATAGGGTAAGGGGCTGGGTTTGAGTTGGATGGTCTTTGGAGGGTTGGTGTAGACTTGATGGGCCAGATGTCTCTTTCTACACTGTAGGGATTCTATGGCTCTACCTTACATTGGCTTATTAAGGACTGAAATCCTCATCAATGTCTTTATTTCCTCCAGACTCTCCAGCTCTCTGAGATGACTGCTCCTCCAATTCTGGCCTATTTAGCATCCCAAATTTCACCACTGGCAATCATGACTTCAGCTATCTTGACCCCAAGTTTTGGAATTTCTTCCTTAACCATTCTGTCTATCCACCCCTCTTTCCTCTCTTAAGGGTCTCCTCAGAAACCCCTCTTTGATCAACCTGTATTGTGATCATTTTATTTAACTCCATTCCAAAATGTATTTGATAATATTCCAATTAAGCACTTTCAGACATTTTTTAATACATTAGACACACTATAGATCTGCAAGTTGTTATTGTAAATATTTAAAAAAAAAACACCTTTTCACTGTTTCTTCAGATCTTCCATGGTAGGTTACGTTGGGAGCTTGGGGCAACTCTTTAGAATATCTCCCCTATCTCTGAAGATAAAATAAAGTCTTGTTTTTATCAGGATGTGTTGCTGATGTCAAAGTTATGGATTGAAGACAAGATAGAGACTGACAGTGTGCAGGAGTTGAACTGGTATCAGTAAATACAGTTGCCAACTCACAACTTGTTTCAATTCCCCCTCACACTTCTTAATTAAAAGAATGAAGAGTAAAAAGATTCTTCAGTTATTAAATGTATTTTGATTTTAAAGAATCCCAGTGATAATATTTCTTGTAAAAACAAGCTGAAAGAACTGTGGATGCTGAAAAGTTCTGAAGAAGGGTCACTGAACCCAAAACATTAACTCTGACTTCTCTCCACAGATGTTGTCAGACTTGCTGAACTTTTCCAGCAATTTCTGTGATCAGAGCTGTCCATCATCGATATTATCTAAATTATATACAATTCAAATTATAAAACAACTGTACCCCTTAAAGAGTCAGTACTTCCAGAAGACAAAAGAAGAAAGGGAGACTGCAGGCACAAAACAATTGGAAATAATTTTCACACAGATGACTGTGAGGCTTTGCACATTAGATTGAAAGAATTGACTATACATACTCTCTAAAGGTAAAAACTCACAGGACAACAGTCTAGTTTTGTACTTTTTGCTATTGAACGGATCCTAAAATAGATGCCTACACTGTTATCTCATGGTAGAGGTCACACAATTACAACAAGCCATGAGACACATTAGTACAGGATTGCATTTCTATCTCCAACAACCCCCTTTTCATACGAAAGAAATAAAAGCATGCATTTTCATTTATACTGAGTTACCCAAGTTACCCATTGTAAATGCAACTGTTCTTTTGTATTAGCAGTTTGTAATTCTTGGCAGTCTCTGCACATGCATTGCATCCATTGTCTTTAATCATGCCAGTCTCTTAAACATACATTGAATATTCATCTGAATGATGTTCTTTCTCCAGTGAGTTCTGTGTCATTTATTGTTGCTGTGGTGACTGTTGTTTTTCATTTTCTAATATTGGGGTATTGTGTACCTTTGGGACTGATGGTTGATCTGTGGTTTGTGTAGACAGTGAGTTCACACCTTCTTGATCGGTCAGTCACCTGCGGTGAAAGAACAGCTTCTCCAGTTCAGTTATCATTGTTCCATCGGGTTGTTCAGGTCCACAGCTTACGATCGAGGTGACAACTGCTCTACACGGGTCTTAACTTACTACCTGGGCTGACTCTTGCTGGGCGTATTGAAGGTTTATAGCCTCACTGGCCCTCCAGTACTCAATTCTGGCAATGGTTCAGCAGTTTTATTAAAACGAAATTCGTCTTTCTGCTGTTTCATCTTGATTTTCTATTTCTGGCTTCAGTAGCTTATTGCTATTGCAATGGCTGGTCAATCTTTCTAAATCCGAGTATAGTACAGTTCTACTTGTGTTAATTCACTGAATGTAAATGGAACCGATTGTCCTTGCTTCCTTTTGGGATGTTCCAAGTCCTGTCTCACTGGCATCAAACTACTGGATGACTTCATCAGTTACATCGCAATAGTTCCACTTTGGCGTTGTTATCATTAGTTTGATTTTAGTGGACATGGTTGCTTGTTCTGTTCCCCAACACATTCAGTCTACTTTCTAGCTCCCTAAATTCTGCTTGCAGAACCTCATTCTTTTTCCTATCTATGGTATTGTTACCAATATGTACCAGGATATAGATGGGTGGTCAGATGGGCTGGTTTGTGGTAAATGGAATTCATTCGAGATCATTATGAGGTGATGCATTTGGGACAAACAAGGCAAGGGAATACATGTTGAATGATAGGATCCTGGTAAGCACTGAAGATCAGAGGGACCTTGGTGTGCATCTTCACTGGACCCTTAAGGTAGCGGGACAGGTAGATTAAAGTTGCTCAGAAAGCATTTGGGCTACTTGCCTTTATGAGCCAATGTACAGAGTTTAAGATCAGGGAGGTTGTGCAATATATATTTGTATATATTGTATAAAAAGTTGGTTAGGCCACAAATATAGTATTGTATGTAGTCTGGAATCCACATTATAGGAGGGAGGTAGAGGAGTGCAGAGGAAATTTACCAGCTTGTTGCCTGGGCTGCAGAGTTTTAGTTATGAAGAGAGACTGCACATACTGGGATTGCTTCCCTTGGAGCAGAGGAGACTGGAAGGGGAAAACATTAAGATGTATAAAGTTATGAGGGGCACAGATAGGGTACATGGGAAACAACAATTCCCTTTAGTGGAGCAATCAATGACCAAGGACATAGGTTTAAAGTAAAGGGCAGTGGGTTTAGAGGGTATGCAAGGAAAGATTTTTCCATCCAGAGGGTGTTGGGAATCTGGAACTCAGTGTAAGGGTGGTATGGCAGAAATTCTCATAAGATTTAAGAAGCATTTAGATGTGCATTTGCGATGCCAAGGCATACAGGGCTATGGGCCAAGTCCTGCAAAATAGAATCAGAGCAGTTAGGTGCTAGTTTTTGACCAGCACAAACTCAATGGGCCAAAGGGCCTTCTTCTGTGTTGTAGACCTCGATGTCTCTATGCCTCTAAATGCGAGGTGAAATTCAACACTTACAGCAGTGGGCCCCTCCATCAGCTGGAGGGTTAAGGCAGCACTGCCATGGCCTTTCGGATACCTTGATCTGATTTAGTGCTAATTGAGCACTTACCTGGTTACTGTTGGGGTCATTTTTATGGCCGGGACAACAACTGTGCCTTCAAGAACTGCTGATCAGAGGCCTGCAACTCTCCATGAGCAGTAGAGCCACTGGGAGAAGTGACCACTACTGGTACTGCAGCAGTAGGTCTGGAATGTGGGGTTGTAGCTGGATTCCTGGAGTGAGAATTGGTAGGGTGTACATAACAGAATCAGTTATAGAGTCACAGAGTCATACAGCATACCGACAGACACTTCAGTCCAACTAGTCCATGTCATCCAAGTTTCCCAAAGTAAAATAGCCCTATTTGCCTGCCTTTGGCTGATATCGCTCTAAACCTTTCCTGTTCATGCACTTGTCCAAATTTCTTTTAAACGCTGTAACTGTACCTGCATGTACCGCTTCCTCTGGTAGTTCATTCCACAAATGAACCACCCTCTGCATGAAAAAGTTGATCCTCAGGTCCCTTTTAAATTTCTCCTCTCACCTTAAAAATATGACCCCTAATTTTGAACTCCCCCACCCTAGGGAAAGGACCTTTTTACTATTCACCTTAGCATGCCCCTCGCGATTTTGTAAACCTCTATAAGGTCACCCCTTAACCTTTTAAGCTCCAGTGAAAAAAGTCTCAGCTTATCCTTAGAACTCAAAGCCTACAGTCCCGGCAACATCCTGGTAAATCTTTTCAGAACCCTGTCCAATTTGAAAAAATCCTTTCTCTAGCAGGGTGACCAGAACTGCACACAACACTCCAAAAGCCGCCTCACCAAAGTCCAGTACAACTTCAACATGAAGCCCCAACTCCTATACTCAATGGTCTGAGCAATGAAGGCAAGTGTACTAAATTTCTTAACCATCCTGTCTATCTGTGATGAAACTTTCGAAGAAGTATGTACCTAAACCCCTAGGTCTCTCAACACTACCAAGGCCCTACCACTAACCTGTATAAGTCCTACCCTTGTGTGTTTTACTAAAATGTAACACCTTGCATTTATCCAAATTAAACTCCATCTGCCACTCTCAGCCCATTGGCCAAATTGATCAAGATCTCTTTGTAATCTTAGACAACTTTCTTCGGTCTTGACTGTACCACCAATTTTGGTGTCATCTGCAAACTTACAAATCATACCTCCTAAATTCTCATCCAAATTTTATATAAATGACAAAGAAAAGTGGACCCAGCACCAATCCCTGTGGGACACTGCTGATCACAGGTCTCCAGTCCGAAAAACAACTCTCCACCACCACCCTCTGTTTCCTACCATCAAGCCAATTTTGTATCCAATTGGCAAGCTCTCTCCGAATCCCATGTGATCTAAATTTACTAATTAGTTCATCATGCAGAACCTTGTCAAAGGGGATTCAGGAGGCTCCTGTGAGTTGTGGGAGGAGTTGGGAATGCTGCACCTTTCGACCTGATTATATGAGCCTCCTCCATCAGCTTGGACCCAGAGTGTGAGTCACGTTCCGTTCTAAGTTTATTCTGCATTGAGAGATTATAAACACTGTGAAAATAGACTCCTGGATCTCTTTAGGACCACAGCATCTGCCCTCCCTGACGTGAACTATTGAAATGCTTGCAGCACAGAAAAAGTCTATTTGGCTCATGGTACCTGTGCTGGCTGTCTGTCAGAACAACTTACCGTTCTCCCCGTGCCTGTGTGGTTTTTCCTCTGGGTGCTCCAGTTTCCTTCCATGTCCGAAAGATGTGCAGGTTAGGTGGATTGACCATGCAAAATTGCCCATAGTGTCCAGGGATGTGTATGTTATGTGGATTAGCCATGGGAAAATGCTGGGTTATATGGCAGGGGGGTTAGTTTGGGTGGGATGCTCTTTGGAGAGTTGGTGTGGACTTGTTGGGCCGAATTCCCTTTTCATTGTCAATAACAAACAAAGAAGTTGCTGGAAAAGCTCAGCAGGTCTGGCAGCATCTGTGAAGAAAAAAATCAGTTAATGTTTTGGGTCTGGTTCCAGTTCTGAGGAAGGGTCACCGGATTCAAAATGTTAACTCTGATTGATCACCCTTGCTCCAATGGGAATAATTTCTGCCTATCTGTCCAGACCCCTCATGCACTTCTAGCAAATTTTCCCTCAGCCTTCTCTTCCCCAAGGACAAAAGTTCCAGATCCTTTAATTCCCTCTCATAACTGAAGTTCCTTATTTCTGGAACCATTCTTGAGAATCTATTCTGAAACCTCTCTATCCCTTTGCATCCCTTCTAAAGCATGGCATCCAGAACTGTACATACTAATCCAGCTGAGGTCAAACCAGTGTTTATACAGGTCTATCATAACTTCTTTGCTTTTGTACTCTATGCTCCTATTTGTAAAGCCCAGGATCGTATATGCATTTATACCCATGCTTTTATCCTGATAAGTCATTTTAAATGATGTGTGCACAAATACCCCCAGTCCCTCTGCTCCTGCACTAACTTTACAATTGTATCCCATATTTTGTATTCTTAATGATATGTACATTTCATTATTAAGGTAAAAGATAAAGAGGAAAATGGTATTGGCTGGTTAAGTATTCCAAACAGATATAAAGAATTGATTAGTATAAATTTAATTTGATATGTTTGATTTAAAACTTTTTTAGTGACAGCACCCCTTAATTGGTTGTCCTTTAGTTAAGTGTTTTATTTGATCACTGTAAAGAGAAATTCATGCTCATGCTCCACTGTCCTCGGAGACAGAGTGCACTTGATCAGTGGCATTGCAGGGTTTGGACATAACATCAGCACCCAAAATGATATTTTAATTTAATAAGCTTTAATTATAGTTTCTATTTGAAGTTACAGTAAAGTTGTAGATTCCCCTTTAGATAGACATTAATCATTTGATTATCTGTTTATTTTTCCTAGATCATCCACGGAATCCCAACGATGCAGAAGCAGGCCATTCAGCCCATTGTGTTCACACCTACCCTCTGAAGAGCAGCCCGCTGGACCCACTCTATCCCTATAACCCTGCATTTCCCATTGCCAATCCACCCAGCCTGCACATCCTTGGACAATATAGCATAGTCAATCCATCTAACCTGCACATCTTTGGACTGTGGGAGGAGACCAGAGCACCCAGAGAAAACCCATGCAGACGTGGGGAAAATGTGCAAACTCCACACTGCTCTCAGTACACCAAAGTTTAGATCAACAATTCATGTTGAGAAGAGCAGAGTCCTAATACTGATCCCGGAGTATGTCCATGCAAGTAACTGCCACGTTTTCTCTGTAGTCACCCAAGGGTGGAATCAAACCGAGGTCCCCAATGCTGTGAGGCAACAGTGCTGCCCAACGAGCCACCATGTTGCTCTCATTATTGAAAGAGCATAAATAGACACTTCTGGGACACTGGTTGTTGCTTCTGGAAGAGGCAGACATATGTAATGGTGCATCTCTAAATAAACCGCATATTGAATAAGAATATTACAATATGGTTTCCTCATTCATATGGCTTCAGAAGAAAGTAACAAGATTACCACTGCCTATTGTTCCTACCAAAGTGAGTTATTTCACACTTCTCTGCCTAACCCCTGGAATTGTCTGCTGCAGAAATCGGCTGAGGCAAATGCATTGAATTTTTCAAAAAGGAGTTAAATAATTCTTAGGGCTAAAGGCAATAGGGAGAAAGCGAGAACAGGGTATTTGAATTGGATGATTGGCCATCATCATGTTGAACAGCAGGTCAGGCTAAAAGACCTACTTGTGCTCTTCAACTATTTTGAATCAACTTGTTGAGAGGTATTATGACACCTCTGGAGCAGGTGGGAATGTGAACCTGGCCTGCTGGGTCAGAGATAAGGACATTACCACTACATCACAAGAGCCTCTTACTTGTACTCTTTACCTATATTTCCTAATCAACATTTTCAGAGATGTTATTACACACTGCTGGAGCAGGTAGGATTTGAACCTGGGCCTCCTAGTCCAGGTGTAGCAACATTACCACTACACCACAAGAGGGTCCTCCAACTGTGCTTTTATATTCTATGCTTCCATGAATTTCACCTCCTATACATCTGCCACAAACTTGTCTATGTCCCTTTGAAGTTTAAAACTATCACCCTAATAATCCAGGAGTCTTCCACATTGTCTGTCCTCCAAAAATGTTGATTTTTGCTCTCAGTACACCAAAGTTTAGATCAATAATTCATGTTGAGAAGAGCAGAGTCCTAATACTGATCCCGGAGTATGTCCATGCAAGTAACTGCCACGTTTTCTCTGTAGTTGTGATAGTTATTTACTGCCATTCTTCCATTCCATGAATAGGTAAGCACTAGATCCTGGAGGAGGAGAAGTACGCACTGTTGCAGCACATAGTCTTTCTGATGACTTCAGGAATTAAGAGATGTTGCAGAGTAGTCAGGTCAAGTACCCCTGATTGTTGTGTTTGCTTCATTTTAATTGCAGAAAGAGGCAACAATCTGGAGGAGCTGCATGGGAAGATCACAGAAAAACAACTGTCGGAGGAAGCTCAATGACAGAAGGAGTGGAGAGAGCAGCCTGCAAAACTATTTCCCAGCTGCCAGCAGGACTTGTCTATTCCTAATTTAGAACAAACCTGCCTGGACACACGATCAATTGCTTTCTCACTTCAACTGTCTCAATATCAGCAAGTAAACTTATATGTGTCCGATTTCAAAGGGTGGCAGTCAAGTGTTTTGAAGTCTTAGAGAAATTCTGAAATGGTCATAGGGCAGGTTTAAACAGACAGAATTTTGGTTAGACCAGCAGTGGCTGGAATATAAAGACCTTAATAGCCACTAGCATCTGAAAATTGCAGTGATGTCATAGAACATCAATACCTTAATTTGAATACCTTAATGTAAGAACAACGGTAATGCTTTATTTTTAACTTTGTTTTTCTATGTTACTACTTGTACCTAAGTTTTGTCCCTAGGTACCTTCCTACCTACGGTGGAGCCATGCGTGGCAACATTGCACGTGTCACTGTACTCATACTTCTGTACTCGATTACATGTGACAATAAAGCTTAACACAAATCAAATCAAATTAAGTAGGTAGTCATCCATTTCCAGTATTAATTGCAACAGTTTGGATTGGCAGTCGTAAGTGGAGTGCTGCTATTTTTCTCATATTACCACTTGATTCTTGCTCCAAACCATGGGTGAAAATCGGTCCTTGATTTCCCTGACCCATGCAATCAATGAAAATCCTGAGCTCTCTTGGCTAGTCCTCACACCTCCTCCTAACAGCAAATTATTTTCATCTCAACTGCTTGGATGACAATCTGGCAGAATCAGAATAAAGGGAATTAAATGGGGCAGATTTGATAACAGATAACGTATTCTTTCTGGCAAAATCCACCTAGATGGTCAAGATTAGAATCGGTTCCAAGTTAGTTTTGCACATTTCAGATCTCAATCTCTGTAATGAAACTCAGCAAATACTATTCCCAAAGCATTTATTAAGGAAATATTTAAGTCTCTGTAAATCCAGTGGCTGTTACCATGGTACTTCCCCTTCCTGAGTTGGTGTGCGCTGTGTGTGACTTACTAATGTGATATTTATTTTGTATTTGAATCCTTGGGGTTAGTGTCTCTAAAGTCACCATGAAGCCTATGTTTCAGGATATGTTCCTGGATTTGATGTGCCTCCTCAGTTGTGTCCCTATAATGGGTCTTCTTCAGTCTGTTGTATGGTCACTACCTGCTTTATGATTCCTCAAAAGTCATGGGGAATTTGTGTGGCTGGGCTAACATTGAGAGATTGCAAATTATCACTGCCAGCTCTGTCCAGTCTATGCCTCTAGGAGGGGAACTGCTCTTTTCTGGGTACAGCACCACATCTACCATTGCTGACCTGCTTACTAAAACTAAGAAAACCATGTAGCTGGGGATCCGCCTTGGGTTCAGGACGTGAGACAGAACTAAACTTTGGTAACAGTCACATCTTCCTATGTTTGCCATAAATTTCAGCTTTGGGAGATCTACGTAAGTGAAATCCGTGTCTAGCACCTTCCTCAGCCGCAAATGCAAATACCAAGGTGGATTGATAGATAACTCACTTAGTTCACTGGGACATAGATGCAACTCTCTACATCACTATTAGGCTCTCTGGTTCTCACCTCTCAATAGCAACCCACTCCGATGCCTTTTCATATTCCTCCACATATCTCTATTGCATCTCCAATATCCAATATGTACAATCCTCGTGAGCTTTGTAAACACAAACTCATTTGTAGTTCAGCAAAAGATCTCTAGTTGTACTGAAAAATTCTCTTAAGTCATCCTAAAGTTGTGAATAGAGAGATAATCATATAATAACCTAACTTTCAATTTCTTAGTCTCCTGGACAACTGTAATCAACCGCTTGTTGTGGATCATTAACATTCTTTGAAACTCAGCTGTGCATTCGTAGCATTACAGCTCAATACTATGAGCCCTTTTGAAATTAAAACAATAGCTGGCTAGGATTTTCTATGCTACAATTCTGATTCAAAGGAGTCCAGGAGTTGATGATCTTTTCCCTAAGTTAATGCAGTTGGCCAATTTTTTTTTATGGAAAGCAGCATGGACAGTAAGCTCACAGATTATATTATGACAGGAGGATGTCTTTGCATTGCTGTCTTGAATGCACTAAATCATTTTCTTTTTCCAATGGTAAAGGTACTATAATGCATTTCAACACTTTCACAAACCTGGTAAATGTAGTGGTTGAGTTGCCTTTCCAGGACCAAATCCAATGATCAATCACTGCATACCTTTAATCTATCAGTCAGCACCTAAAAGTGACATTTAAGGTTGCCAAAAACCTTTTCAATTTTACTGTCAGAAAATTTATTCTGGTTTTCAGACTGACATTTCCTGGTGGTGTTCCCACAGACTTTCAAAAATCTCTTGACCTGACAAAAATACTAAAGAGTTTTAAGCTCAAATTCACTTTAGTCCTTTTCAATAGTGACCTGAGATCATCTGACCCACAAATGGGCAAATGATCTGAACATTATCTTCTCTAGGAGAATATTGACTGCAATTCAACTGGAATTGGGGGGAGGGGGAAAGATTTACTGGTCCTGGTGTCCTTATTGTTCTGGTACTTCACCTTTATTTCATCTTTTGTGAGAGATGAAAATCCAGCTATCAGGTGGCTTTTCATTCCCATCCTTACGGCCCACCAATTGTAGAAAATGCTTCTTAAAGATGAACATATAGAGTGTAAACATTGATGATAGGTTGAATATTTATTACCCCTGAGAAGGTCTTGGGCAGCCAACTTCTTGATTATATCTGTATAGCTTGCTAGATTACTTCAGAGGACAGCTAAGTATAAAGAAAGTAACGATGGCAAATTTCCTTTATTGAAGATTATTAGTGAACTAGACAGGTTCTTACAACTGTCATAAAGTTGCACTTATAATATTATATGTTCTGTAAACAAAGCCAATCTGACTTTAATAGCACACACATGGAATCTTGTGACTTTACTTATGGATTCAACTGCAGCTAAGAGCAGGCAATCACACTGTGCTGGCATCTATATCTAGAAGACAAGGATGCAAATGTTATGCTGCAGTAAAACAAAACCCTGGTTACACCTCACCTAGAGTACTGTGAGCAGATTTGGGCACCACACCTTAGAAAGGATATATTAGCCTTGGAGGGAATACAATGTAGGCTTACAAGAATGATACCTGGATGTCAGAAGTTAAGTTATGAGGAGAGATTATACAAATTAGGCCTGGTTTCTCTAGAATTTAGAAGGTTAAGGGGTGATCTGATCAAAGTCTTCAAGATATTAATAGGAAAAGATGGAGTAGAAAAACATAAACTATTTTCACTAGTTGGGGATTCTAGAACTGGGGGGCATAGTCTGAGAATTAGGCCAGACTGCTCAGGAGAGATATGAGGAAACACTTCTATATACAAAGGGTGGCAGATATTTGGAACTCTCTCCCACAAATGGCAGTGGATGCTGGATCAGTTGTTAACTTTAAATTTTTGTTAAGCAAATGTATTAAGGGATATGGCCAAAAGCAGTACATGGAGTTAAGCCACAGATCGGCTGTAATCTCATTGTATAGAGAAATAGGCTCAAGGGCTGAATGAATACTCCTGTTCCCATGTTCCTATTATTATGTTCCTTTCCTGAAAAGGTAATTACAGAAAATCATTAAATAATTCTAGGATTCCCAGGACTGTCCATTGAACTCTGGAAAGGTATGAAATCTCAAAAGCTTCTGGAACGTTGAAACAGGGGAAGGGTAGGATGTACCAGAAATGTAAGTATTATTGACTTTATTTTGTGGAATAATGATTCAACAAAATGAACAATTACAGTCATTTTGTTTGATTGTTCTGGTTTGAAAGAGTCATTTTAAGAAGAAGCATTTAAACATCATTAAAAAGGCATCTTGAAAACAGCCACTGCCTTTCAGCAGAGTGAGTTATCCAGGATTGCTGTACTGAATCAGGCCACCAAGAACCACAACATGCAATCTCCAACTATTTGACTACAGAAGCCATCACAGTGGTAGATTATGACTTCAAGTTCTCAACACCTTCACTTCAGAAGCTCTGCCTACAACAACAGTAGAGAGTCATCTCATTTTTGTTTCCTTAAATAACTTTTATCTTTAATTTAAATCTTTGTATCTGCACTATCATTTTTTTACTTAAGCATCTTTTAGCCATAGTTGTGTAAGAAATGAATATTTTATTTTCTGTAAAACATAAAGCTAAGATGATGATTATTTTGTATGTTGAAACATGTGAGAACTAATAGGGGGCTACAAATCGGCTTAGACAAATTATTAGTTCAGGGGCCACTCTGAGAAAATGCCTGGTGTGTAGTTGTGACACAACAATCTGATGGTTTTATTAATAATAGTTTTGCTATTTTGTAGCCTGTATTTCATTAATTGAATTTCAGTCCAATAGTGGGATTTAAATTTAAGTCTCTGGATCATTAGTCTAGGTTTGTGGATTACTTGTCCAATAACATGCCACTATGCCATCATACCTTCCATTAACTTTAAAGGCTTGAAAACTAAACAGTGTAGTGATTATAATGAGGTCAGTCAGGTCGACTTCATAGAATACGAGTTCCCTACTTGGGGAATGTGGTCCAATCAGGGAGCCCTGGCTGATAGATAAGAACAGGAGTATCAGCCATCCTGTTCACTCTGAGAACTGGCTCTGGGGAAGCTAGATCAGTGTCACACTTCTCCATGTGTAAATAAAGGTTGATTTGGTGACAAGGTACTAGCCTCTGGAGTTACTTCAAACAAGTTCCACGATGGAGGAACAATTCTCTCTGCCAGATATGTGCCCAGTGGTGAAGATAGAAACATTTCTTTTTTGATTTTTTTGTTTATTTTTGTTCTGCTAATTTTAGTCAGTTTTTAATATTTGAAGTGAATTGGTCAGAGAATGTTCTATTTTCAAAACTTATATGTTTACCGTTTAAGCTAAAAAACGAAATAGCATAAAAGAATAAAAAAGGAGGATAAATTTGGTCAAAATGCTCCTGCCAATGTTTCACATTGATTGTCATTCCTCCTGAAATGGCTGATTGACTTGACACTGAGTGTTGCTATTGAGAGCTTTCATACAGCACTTCAACCAACTTAAATGAGTCTATCAAGTCAGTTATTAGATTCCAGATGGTGCACTCACTCTAATTAATGTGATTGCTAACATCGTTGCTCTTCCTTTGTGGACATTAGTTTGCGAACAGCTGTGATTCAACCTTGACGGAAATGGTTATTTTTTTCTTTTGCCATTGTCTTTTTGAAAAATGTTTTACTTTTAAACCATAATTGGTATAGCCACAACAGTAATTGGACACAACCACAATGAACTGAAAACAGGTAGGAAAGGTAATGCAATAGAAAAACATTCGGAAGCTGAGATTGTAATAAAGTCAGCATGGATACTGAAAGGAAAGGTTATGTTTGACCAGTTTTTTGCATTCTTTGAAGAAGTAAGATAAAGGGTTGATAAAGGTAATGCAACAATAGTCAGTTTCCTCAAATTACATATCTCCACATGGTGAAGAAACATGATTTAAATAGACTGACCTAAGCAGTAAATGTAATTCATTTTGATTTCCAATTGCCCTCAATAAAGGACAATTCATCACGAAAGCCAGAGCAACTGGGGGCCAAATAGCAGTATGGATAACAAACTGGCTACAAAACAGAAAAAAGTTAAGAAGTAGTAACTCAAATTATCAAATAATGAAAAGTGATGGAACCCATAATAATTGGCACTATGATGATTGTTGCCATTGTTTGCATGAATTTGGGAATTGGAAGATCAATTTCAAAACATTTAATAAAATAAAGGCAAAATACTGAGACGCTGGAAATTTGAAATTAAAATAGAAAATGCTAGAGAAACTCAGCAGGTCTGGCAGCATCCATAGAGAAAGAGAAACAGTGTTAATGTTTTGAAGAAGTCATATTGAACTTGACATGTTAACTGTTTTCTCCCTACAGATGCTGCCAGGCCTGCTGAGTTTCTCCAGCGGTTTCTGATTTTAATTTAAAATTTGTAGATGGCTCCAAATTGGTAGGGTAGGGTGTAGTTACTTACAGATGAGTACTGTGGGAAGGCACAAGAAAGCATTATTGAAAATGCAAAATGGTTGTGTATTTTGGTAGTGGAAGTTAGAGTCTAAAGGAAGAAGAACAGAGGGCTCAGGATGATACAGATACACATACATCAAAAAGTTACAAAGGTTATGAGGCCGTCAAAAAATGAAAATGCTGAAGTTTCTTTGTATATGAATAGCATTATAAAACAGAAGTTTGTTCAAATTGTGTTGAACCTTGACTAGACTGTACATAGATTGCGGTGATCATTTCTGCTCTTCATGTCATAGAAAAAGACATGGAGGCACTGGAGAAAGTGTAAAAAATGTTTATCACAATGATGCCTAAACTGATGGATTATACCCATCAGTAAATACTGAATGGGCTCATTTCCCAAGAAAAAAAATTGAAGATAACAGGGAAAATGGCAGGATTCTTGGCAGTGAGGAGGAATAGAGGGATCTTGGGGTCCATGTCCATAGATCCCTTAAAGTTGCCACCCAGGTTGATAGGGTTGTAAAGAAGGCATATGGTGTGTTGGCTTTCATTGGCAGGGGAACTGAATTTAAGAGCCGTGAGGTTATGCTGCAGCTCTATAAAACTCTGACTAGACCACACTTGGAATATTGAGTTCAGTTCTGGTCACCTCGTTATAGGAAAGATGTTGAGGCTTTAGAGACGGTGCAGAGGAGATTTACCAGGATGCTGCCTGGACTGGAGGGCAGGTCTTATGAGGAAAAAATTGAGGGAGCTAGGGCTTTTTTCATTGGAGCGAAGAAGGACGAGAGGTGACTTGATAGAGGCGTGCAAGATGACGAGAGGCACGGATAGGGTGGATAGTCAAAGACTTTTTCCCAAGGCGGAAATGACTATTACGAGGGGGCATAATTTTAAGATGATCGGAGGAAGGTATAGGGGAGATGTCAGAGGTACGTTCTTTACACAGAGTGTGGTGGGCATGTGGAATGCATTGCCGGCAGTGGTAGTGGAGTCAGATACTTTAGAGACTTTTAAGCGACTCTTGGATAGGCACATGGAAGATAGTAAGATGTAGGGAATGCAGGATAGTTTGATTTTAGTAGGATAATAGGTCGGCACAACAGCGTGGGCCAAAGGGCCTGTACTGTGCTGTACTGTTCTATGTTCTTTGTATAACCTGAATAACATCTTTAAGATTATGAAACAGTTTGCTAGTCTAGACGCAGAGCATTTTTCATCTGCAAGTGAGATCAGACTAGTGGCCATTAAAAAGATAGTCCCTCTAAAATATAATAGGGAATTCAGGAGAAACTTCTTTTTCCAGAGAGTAGTTAGAATTACAATTTGCAATGAATGGTTGGAACAACTTATATGATGCACTTAAGGGGAAAATAGAGAGCACAATAGGGAGAAAGAAATAGAAGGATGTTTTGATGGCTTTAGATTAGCAGTAGGCTCATGTACAGTATGTACACCAACAGTGACATATCATCGACTAGTTGGGCTAAGTGACTCAAAATGCTTTTATGATGAAAGTGGGATTTGAATGGATAGGTGGTTGTTTATGACCAGTGCGATGTCATGGGTCAAAGGTCCTTTTTCTGTGCCATACATCTCTCTGACTCTACACTTTTAGTTATGCACAACTATTTTCTGAACGCAGAGGTCAACTGAATTAAAGGTGTGTCTGAATTTTTCTCAGTTTTTAAAACTTGTTGCAGGAGCCCTGTAAACAGATGTTTTGGGAGATCTCTGCAACAAAAATCAGGCAGCAATAAGTAATGAATACCAAAAATTCATAAGCTGTGGCATAAAAACATAAATTGCTGAAAAATCTTAGCATGTCTGGCAGCATCTGTGGAGAGAAATCAGAGTTAACGTTTCGGGTCCAGGAACCCTTCTTCAATGTCACATTCAAGGTGCTCTCGGTAACTCTTCAGCTATATGAACAAGGAGGGATTTTACTCTGGGAGATAGCAACAACTGTAGATGCTGGAAGTCAGAGTTGATACAGTGTGGAGATGGAGGAACACAGCAGGTCAGGCAGTATCAGAGGAGTAGGAAAGTCAACGTTTCAGCTTGGGATCCTTCATCAGGCCTGGGAACGGAGAAGGGAGCTCAGAAATAAGTAGAGAGAGGAGGGGTGAGGCTGGGGATAGGCGAATGCAGTTTGGAGGTTGTGGAGATTGGTCAATGGAAAGAGTGGGATGGATAGGTGAGAAGGAAGATAGACAGGTTGTGTCAGGTCAAGGAGGTGGAGAGGTGAGGGACAGCTGGACATGGGATGAGGCGGGGGGTGGGGAGATTTTGAAACTGGTGAATTCTACGTTGAGGCCATTGGGCTGTAAGCTCTCAAGGCGGAATATAAGGTGTTGTTCCTCCAGTTTACGCATAGCCTCATTGTGACATTGGAGGAGGCCCAGGATGGACATGTCGCCAAGGGAGTGGGAGGGGAAGTTGTAATGGATGACAACCAGACGGTGGTGTTGATTGGAGTGTACAGAGCGCAGATGCTCCGTGAATCGGTCAGCGAGTCTGTGCTTGGTCTCTCCGATGTAGAGGAGACCAGGTTAGAAGACGTACAGGTGAATCCCTGTCGGATTTTACACTATTTTGTAAATATTGACACCACTTGGAGAATCCTTCATGTTACTTTCTGGAATGAAGGAAGCTGCCACGATGTCTTCATGTTCTGCCATTTAGCCTTCCCTTACAGCTTCAAGAAAGAACCATATGAATGACTGGTTACTGAGTAACAAATCATAAACACTGCTGCCATTGCTAGTGATGACCCCAGTTTGACACCTCAATCTGAAATCAAGGAGCTGTCAATTCAAACACATGCAGCTATCAGATTGGTGATTGAAGTCATACCTTTATCTGCCTGGGTAAATTGGGTAGGATTCTGTTGTATGTGGCAGGCAGTGGGTCCAGAAATTTAACTTTTTTTTATGCCATTCATTGCTTTTCCATACAGAAAAGGTTGCATTTTGACATAAAGGAACCAAAGAAATGCAGATGCTAGAAATCCAAAACAAAAACAAAAATTGCTGGAGAAATTTAGCAGGTTTGGCAGCATCTGTGAAGAGAAAGCAGAGTTAAGGTTCAGTGACTCTCCTTCAGAATGCAATAGTAACATTTACACCACACAAATGCCAGGCAGTGACCATCTCTAATAAAGGGACACTCTAACCACTGCCCCTTGACATTCAATGGTGTTATGATCACTGAATCCCCCACTATCAGCATTCTGTGGGTTACCATTGACCAGAAACTCAACTGGACTTTCTACATAAATACAGTGGCTACAAGAGCAGGTCGGAGGCTAGGAATACCGCAGTGAGTAACTCACCTCCTGACTCCCCAAAGCCTGTCCACCATCTACAAAGCACAAGTCAGGAGTGTGATGGAATACTCCCCATTTGCCTGGATGGGTGCAGCTCCAACAATGCTTGAGAAGCTTGATGCCTTGCAGGACACAGTAGCTTTCTTGATAGGCACCATAATCACAAATATCCACTTCCTCCATCACTGAAGCTCAGTAGCAGCAATGTGTACTATCTACAAGATGCACTGCAGAAGTTCACCAAAGACCTTAGACAGCAGCTTCCAGACCTATGACCACTTCCATCTGGAAGGACAAGGGTAGCAGATACATGGGAACACCATCACCTGTACATTCCCCTCCAAATCACTCAATATCCTGGCATGGAAATATATTGCCGTTCCTTCACTGTTGCTGGTTCAAAATCCTCAAATTCCCTCTCTAAGGGCATTATGGGCTAACCTACAGCAGGTGGATTGCAGTGGTTCAAGAAAACAGCTTACCACCACCTTCTCAAGGCACCTAGGGATGGGCAATAAATGCTGGCCAGCCAATGACATTCTTGTACCACAAGCGAATAAATTTTTAAAAATTTGAGTACCACATTTTGACCTCCTTTTCCAACACTTGCAATAAAGTGTTGCTGATCCAGAAATTCAGCTCCACAAGCACTAACCAGTCAACTCAGCTCACATTATCGTGTGTAGGCAGAAAGGATACATTTCTGACTTACAGTAGGCTGCAACCATATTGGGTAAGATAGATGCACCAGTTCCAGGATTCCGTATCAGGAACACTTTACTCTGAGGAGATCTCCTGAGCATGTGTGAAAATGGCTATGTCAAAGCAATGTTAGAGCACATGGAAGTGGAACCTGGGTCTGTAGAGTTCCATGTTATAGAGTCAAAGTCATAGAGTCATCAAGTCATACAGCTAAGAAACAGAACTTTCGGTTCAACCAGTCCATGCCAAACATAATCCCAAACTAAACTAATCCCACCTGCCTGCTCCTGGCCTATATCTCTCAAAACCTTTGTTATTCACGTACTTACCTAAAAATCTCTTTTCAATGTTGTAACTGTTGATTCCCTGTACAAACCACCATCTGTGTAAAGGAATTTGCCCCTCATGTCTCCTTTAAATCTCTCTCCTCTCACCTTAAAAATATACCCCCAGTCTTGAAATCCCTCATCCCGGGGAAAAGACACTTAACGTTAACTCTATCTATACCCCTCATGGTTTTATACACTTCTATGATGTTACCTTTCTACCTCCCACTCTCCAATGAAAAAAGATCCCAGCCTATTCAGCCTTTCTTTATAACTCAAACCTTCCATAACCAGCAACATTCTGGTAAATCTCTTCTGAACCCTCTCTGGCTTAATAATATCCTTCATTTAACAGGGCAACCAGAACTGGACACAGTACTCCAGAGGCAGTTTCACCAATGTCTTGTACAACCTCAACATGACTTCCCAATTCCTATACCTATCGGGGTAGAGTTTTGTCAAATAAATTCTGTTGCTGTACACTCACGAGGAATGACAAACTCAAATCACTACATTGTTGAAAACAGAACTGACCAATTAAATGCTCACTTTTGAGGAGTAGCTCAATCAGCCTGACTCCTGGTAAGCACAAGCTTTGATGACTATCTTAAGGTGATAGGCTTGAGTTATGCTCTTCCCACAAGAGTACAATTTTCTCCATATCCATTATATATAAAGCTTTCACGATAAAAATCCATCCATCCAGCCAGCTGAGCTAACCCACACCACCTTAAAATAAATATGATCAGAATTAGAAAATAGCACTATCAAGGAGCACATGGCAGAAGAAGATGGAACTATTACTTTGCTTTACAATCTTTTTTGCAATCAATTCAGATTTCCAGTGTTTATGGTGCATTAAACAATATCTTACACTTTTTCCAGCCCTTGGTCGACTGTTATGTGCAACACATTGGATTCAACCCTTAACATATAGTATTTAACATTTGGAAGTGCTTTGAACGTATTGAAGTAGGAAAGATTTCCAATTTGTCCTAACAAGAACAAAAAAGCAAAAAGGAAGTTAAATATGGAAACTAAAATGCGAAACAAAGGAAACAAAACAAAAAAAAAACAAACTACCAATAATAGGACAGCTAAGATGATGGAAAGCCTCTCGTAACTACTAAAGAGGATTATTCCAAACTCTTGAGTCCCTGCTTTTTTTACGTAACAATTTATAATCATCTAGTTTAAGCAAGGCGTAATGTGTTAAACAAGAATCCAACCATTAACAACTTGATTCCAGGAAGCCGCATATTTCGATCTGGGAAGTAATTGATACTATCTACTTAATGACCCATGTCCCAATTTCGTGCTGATGAAACAAGATAAAGATGACTAATTGCCTGTTTATTTGGATGTGCATGAATTCTCGCCTACCTTATCGCACCGTGACTGCAACTTCACCCAGTCCCTTTCTATCCAGGGTTGCGCAACACGGTTCGCTACAGACAAAGCTTATTGTGGAAATCGGCTTAGACAGTCTCTATAGCAACTGCGAATCATAACAGAAGAGTGAGGGCTTCATCAGTGAATCATCTTCGTGATGGTAAAACCGAGGCAAATAGGTCCTGAGAAGGAGGACTCTTACCGTTCTCTTTCTGACCTGGTCCGCCCAACGCTCACTTTGAGCATCAAAAAACTCGAAATCCCCGCATGGGATCTGATTGAATGTTCCACATCCCAGGCAGATCAGCGCACTTTCAGATGGTTTCTAAATAAGGAGGCTCGGCTCTTGACGAGAGTAAGCGATGCACTTTGTTTATTGTCTGTAATGTTGATGTTTGTGAACTCATCGGCTCTGTTTATATGAATACTTTTGTGAACAGTAGAGCAGTCAACTGGAAACTATTGTTCCTTTTGTTTCCATTTGAAATTGAGGCTTACCTTTTGGTGTTATTACCCAAGGAGAGAGAAAAAAATAGTAAAACAAAACCAGTATTATGAAGCAATATTCATTCTCCATGATATAATGTGCCTAATAATAACTCTACATTAACTAGTATCAGTCAGCATAAGGGCAGTGAATTTCTTGTGTTCTGCGACCATATTTTCATTCAGTAATGAGCCAGTTTAAAAGGTGTGTGGACATTTAGCTGAATAGCAAATGAGATTCTAAAGGCCGACTTCATCAAGATAAGTCTGCCCAGGTTGAATGGGAAAGTCTGTTAAATGAGTAAAATCACATTGGATCAGCGGGAGCTGTTCAGAGATTTTAACGTGTTACAGACAAATTTAAACCGGTTAGGATTAAGAGTTCGATTTGACAACAACGGAACCTTGGGTAGCTAAAGTCACATCAGACAATATCAAATTGAGGAGAGAAAGCATACAAAAATGAAAACTAAAACACAGATCCCAAGATTTAAAAAAAAGACAAGTATCGACAGCAACAGCTACAAAACGGGGATGTGGAAATAAAATGACATGAGATTTCAAAACCATTCCGATTATTTATAAATGAATGAGGAAAGTTGACGTGTCAGGAGTGATTTGGGCCGCTTTAACGATATCACTTATCAGCTTATGAAAAAAAAAACGCGGACATGCTGAATAATTACATTGCATCACTACTTACAGGAAAAGGAGAGGATAGCATGATGGACATTCTAAGGTCACTAACAGTGGACTAGGGATTTGCAATCAAATTAATAGCAATGAACGCCTTTAGATGTATGTCTATATATATATTGTGTCTCCATGTTCTTCCTACCACAATGAATCATCCCACGTTTATATGCATTGAGATTAATCTGCCATTTGCCTGCCCATTCCACAAAATTGTAGACTCATGGATTTAGAGATGTTTATAGTGCTGATCAACAAAAATCTGACTGCACTAATCCCGTTTTCCAGCTTTTGCTTTGTAGCCCTGGAAGCTGTGGCAACACAACCGAATATCTAAATGCTGCTTATAAGAGTGAGTGTCTGAACTAACCACACTTCCAGCAGTGATTTCCAAACTCCCACCACCCTCTGAAAAACAATCCCATTCAAATCTCCCTTTAGCCTTCAACTACTTCCGACATTTATTTTTCCCCTAGTGAATTTAACAGATGTGTCACTGAGTGAAAAACAATTGTTATACGTAGCTATACATATATATTCATTGACTGTTTTAGACTCGCAATAATCCACCAGAAACTTCTCAGGTGTCAATGTTAGAAAATCACCGTTTCATGCAGCTCCTGGTGGGTTTGGAATATTAAATGTGAAAAAAACCTGATACAGTGACGTCAGTTTCCAAGGGAGAGGAAATCTTTCCACAATAGAATCGAGGGTTACACCTGTCCTACAAGATGTGTTCATGACTTTCCATGTAGCCAATAGTCTGTAGCTCATTCTGCGGTTACCTGCAATGCCAACATTTGTTTCTGGTAACTGTTTCTACCCTTCTTGTAAGACCTTGCAGGTCACGTGGTTTAACAGTGCTGAATCCAATTGCCTTTTAAACAAGACAGTTTTAGAATAGAGGTTCGTTTAGGGGTCGGCACTGCAACAGTCAACATCTACTGACAATATCAATTCGACTAACTCCAGGTTACAAAGAGAAAGCCTCTGACCCCTGACACAAAGACACCAAACTTGTATTTATGCTCTCTGAAAATAAAACTTCCATCAAAACAGTGAAGCAGACAGAATTCGTTTGCCAGCAAAACCTCCAGAAGACTTTCAAAGAGATTTTAAGTGTGGGAAAAAAAAGACCTGCTGCCAATCCTCAACTACTGATTAGCCAATCAAATCATCCCCACAAAAGAATTCCACATTGCGACTTCCAATTTTAAACTCCATTTGAAAAACAGGGACATTATTAAAGTGGCATCCTGGTTACTTTGTACTTAAATTGTTATTAATTGAATAATCACTTTATCCCTTCATGTATTCTTGTAAGACTGCCTGTATCACAGTGTTACCCTGGATCTTAAAGCATGTGAAATACACACTACTTCTGGTTTAATGTTAACAGATGTTGTTACAGCCCTTACAACGTCAAAGTCCACAAACAGTATGTGAGTGGGGGAGAAACATGCTCCCTCTTTTAAAGGGAGAAAACTAATTCCAATGTGTTTATGGACAAATGGTCAGAAAAAGGAGAGAGATTTGTTTTAAACCTTGCAAACGGTTCATAACAAAATGTCCGACTGTGTTTCTTCTTTACTGTCTAAAACATTAAATAACAAGATTCAGGAACAAGCTTTCAGTCTTTTCAACTGTTTCATAATCTGAAGACTGTTCTTCTGAAAGATTCAGGTAAACTTTCATAGCTTTACCTGGCAGAACCTATCAAATTACTTTGGGCACTTCATCTTTCTCAAATGATACAAAGTATCTCTCAACTCCTTCTTCTGTAAATGTAATAATTAAATTGAAGATTCTTGGTTAAAGTCAAACTTCCACATGAGAACTTCCTCCTCATCCAAACGATTAGACTCCAACACCCAATGATCCAAGAGTCTCTTTATGCGAGTAATTGCTTTGAGTTCGTTCTCTGTGAAGCTCTGTCTCTTTTCTTAGCCTTTTCTTAACTTGCTACCCTCTCTCTCTCTTTGAAGTTCAGTTTGAAACCTTCATATTTCTTTCTTTTCTTGATCAATCCTTTTCATTCCAAATTTCAAATCTTTTGCTTTTCCTTATCTCTTTCTTGTTTGATCTATTTCATTTTTCTTGCTGCTCCCACTGCAATTGAATTCCATCTAATTCAACATAACCACCATTTGGATTAATTTTCTTCCTTCCATTTTCAAATCCAGCACCAGTACCTCAATCATGTCTGATTTATTTATTTATTTATTTTGCTTCTGCTTTTAATTCTGGATAGAATTTTTCTGCTAATACTAGTAAACTTTCCTTGTTTTAATTTCTTTGCAGATTTTTCAGGGATATATCTACTTTGTTTCTCCAGAAAAGCTGGAAGATCTGTAAAGCCATTTCGGTATGTGTAGCAAAATTCACTGCGAAAACTCAGTCGGTCCTGGCACTTTTTGTGGATTTCAGATCCTGCAAGTGCCACTCAAATTGTGTTATCATCTCTGTTGATAAGCCAGATTTATATTACATTTTGGATAGAGATCAATACTTTATCTGCAGAAACATTGAGATACCAGGCACTTGCTGAAGTAAGAAAACCATAAGATTCTATAGCTCTGAACAAAAATAAACTTAACAATACAAGGTTAGAACAGTAAATCAACCTAAAATTTATATACAACTTTGTAGAGTACATGCACTCTAACATCTAGACTTGACAATGGGTTAACAGACAAACTGTGGTTGAACACCCCACAGAGCACATTAAATAGCTAATATCCGCAGGACAGGTCTATTTCTCAGCAATTCCCAGATGTTAGACACACGGTGGGTAACCAAATCTCATGAAACCTGTCTCCTTTACAACAGATTCAAATTCTTCACCTTTGAAGACCTAGGTCGGGAACTCTCCCAAATGCCAATGATTATGCATGTCCAGGTAGTCCAGTCTTTTCCCTTGAGACTGTGTTGCATTGGAATTTTGAGACTGCACACCATTCATGGGTACTGTTATTAAACAGCTAGCTTCACTAAGCTGGCACTAACCCTGGTACGTCTTTGAGCTTTAATATTTCTCAGCCGTGCCAAGCAGTTATTGTTTATGGGCTTCCTTCATGCCCACTCCCAGCTGTATTGAACTATCAGTGGCTTTCAGGGACTTCTTCCCTTAACTGCATGGAGTCTGCTTCACTTGTGCTACCTGAAGCCAGTTCCTTCCTTCAGCATTCTCACGGCTTCAACCTGCCATGACCTTCTCCCAGCAAACACACACCCAGATTAGGTGAAATCATAGGATTGTCTTATGCTCCATCTGTCTCCATGATGACACTACCTGGTGCTTTTAACTTGACCTTTAAAGTTTAGTATTCCCACTTGCAATTTCTTCTTCATGAAGTTGTAAGTTTTACACCCTTTCAAAGCTCTGTTTTCAAGCCAATTTAGTTCTAACACCCAAGATAAATAAACTCTTCTATTCTGATTCAAATAAGCAAACATGCATATCCTATTAAATTAGCATGAATCAATGTTTGATATACACCAGACTTCAGTGTGTTTCATTTGCAATTATCCCATTTTCTACTATTAAACATTTATCCCCAAAACTAAAAAAGATGTGCTAAAACACAATCAACCCTTAATTATATACTTATAACACTTATATTTGGGAATATTTAATACCAAGCCTTGCCCTTCACAGAAACAGGTCACTGTTATAGCCACAACTTCACATTTGCACATGTCTATGTAACTGTAACTCAATCTTATCACATTCATGTATTCACATACACGTACATTGACGCAATTTAGACTACTACTTAGTACCTTCCTATGATGCCCCTAATAACATTCTATTCTTTATTTATATAACTATTCTAGTGCTATAAATCTGTCAATATTCTGTGTGGCTTAGTCTTGATGATGATGTTTTATGATGACCATGAAACTGTTGTTGATTGTCAGAAAATCCATCTGGTTCACTAATTACTAATTCACTAATACTTCAGGGAAGAAAACTGCTGTCGGGCCTACATGTGACTCCAGACCGTCAGCAATGCGGTTGACTATTAACTGCCATCTGGCCAATTAAGGATTGGCAATAAATGCTGGCCCAGCCAGTGATGCCTACATCCCATGAATGAATAAACAAAGTCTTCCTCCATAATATTTCCTCTTAATTAATGCATCACTACCAAGTTACCTCAACCCGTCCACAACAGCATGAACAAATTGTCTTGCAAGAAATTCAGATCAGCCATGATCTTATCTATATGCTCACATATATACATTTATTCTAAGAGTGAGAAAAACTAATTGCGTTATTGGACACATTATGGGGACAAGTTGTCTTCAGTTCTGTTTGTTCCATAATTGATATAGATACAGGTATATTGTACTCTTATTTATTAAATCATTATTAATTGTTTGTATTTATGGAATAAAATTGTGCCAAATACCTATATTACTCAAAACACAACATTATAAGCTTTTGTTTAAACAGTAGGTGCCTTACACATGAACCAAGCTGCTTGAACAGCCATTGACTCGAATTAAAACAAGTTAAAAAACAATGTTGGAACATTATACAGAAGAATATGAGATACTAACTTGAACACATCCAAATGGAGTCAAATTGTATTGTCATGAGATTAACAGAAGATTTCATGAATGACTGAACAGACACTGTTACATTTTGCATCCTAATTTTAGCTGGAGATTCCGTGAAAGATTTACTGCAACTTAAAAAGTTCTTTCACCTATTCTCCCAGATTCTCAAAAGATTACTCACTATTGAAGAAGTCTGCTAAATTCCTTTATAAAGCAGCACTTTCCACTTCCCTCCTACTATTCTAACCTAAAAACATTCAGACAAATTATTTCAATGATCTCTGTGCTCATCCCACTTTTGCTTCACACGAGATAGTTGATTGAGATTTTTGGAAACTATCTTTAACAATGTTTTAACACCACACCCATCCTTTGAGCAAGCTACCATACTTGTCTATATTTCTGATCTACTACATCTATGAAGTGCAGTCTCAGTGAGAGGTGAGTCACTGGAATTGTGCCACCTGGTGTATTAGCTTCTGACACTCTTCTCTTGCCATGACATGAGATTCAGAGTCCAGGTCTGAAGCCCATCCTGTGGAGGCATTGAAAGGGGTGCAAGGGAAGAATGTTTCTGTAGAGAATCAATGATTATCTATATACTTCCATAGTAACCCACTGGCGCTGGGAACAAACATAGTGAAGATACTGATCAGTGTTAGCTCGTTCCAAAGCATCTCCATCAGGACTTGGAAATGACAAAATCATGCATTATATTGCACCTTTAACATAGTAACAGAATAGGAGCATTGTTGATAATCAGTCACTAAGCCACAGAAAGAGATATCAGAACAAATGGTCAAAATCTTTGTGAAACAGGCAGGGTCTAAGAAGCATTTTAAAAGGAGGAATGTTGAAAGGGTTTAGAGAAGGAATGCTAGAGTTTAGCACAAAACCAACTAATTCAAAAGCCTTCTATTGAAACAGTGGCATCTTCAATACCAGAAGCCACCAATGCTGGAAAAGCTGCTCTTTAATGCTGCAGAAGTACTCCAGGCTGTCATAGGCTCGAGCATGTTGATGTAGTTGTGGGACTTTTTCTGTATGGTGTTGCAGATGTACGTAGTAAATACCAACCACTTATTTGTTTATTTAAAAATGTATCTACACCACTTCTTTACAATTAAAACAAAACATTAGAGCTACTGGAAATCTGAAACAAAAACAGAGTGGAGTGTCGCCCCTGGGTTTCTTGGATAACATTGGTTATTTCTGCACCTTCTGTGGCATTTTTCCTGTCTTCGACATCTTGGTCTTTGTTCAGTGTTTCGCTCCCTGATGGTGCTTCCTGTGTATAAGCTATTCTTCCCCCAAAGTGGTTGCCTTTGTTCTGGGGCTTGGACAATTGTGTGTCTTGATGCAGTTGGTAACAAAGTGGCAAGTGTGCGTCAGGCAGTTGATTATTCAGATAAGCAGCTTGGATGGTCAGGAGTCTGGCCATTGTCTACTGCTCAATCACTTGTTAATATGTTTGTATGGAAATTGTGGCAATGCTGTGGCTTTGGGAGGTTATTTTGTCTTTATTTTTGAAGAGCAGTTTTAAGGAAGAGGTAGTGAGCAATCTACCAGAACCACTAGAGCAAATAGCTTGTAAGGCCTTGGGGCTTTCTTTATATAAACTGGAAAAATAGAAGCTGTGGGTGTGAAGAGATGTTCCCACAGAACCATAATCTTTAGTTTAGCTTTGAACAGAAGCTGAAGGAGTTGTCAAAAGCTGTCAGTTCTCTCTTTGCTACAGCTGAAAGCTGGAGTTCTCTTTCTCTCAGAATTGTCTTTTGATGTCCTGCATTGGAGAACTGCATGTGAGACAATCTGTTTTCTGAATTTGCCTTTTGCTATATCTGTGTTAATGGCATGATGCTATGCTGGAACAGTTAATTAGTAATAGTTACTGTATCTATTGTTCTGTTGTTTTCCAGTGGAGTTAAGATATTCCAATTCCTTCTTTCTATTGTTGTATTTTACCTATAGTGGATGAATAAAATCTGTTTTGCTTTAAATCCGGTAGATTAATCAATCGAATTGCATCTAGAATGCAACCTTACATTTACCTTTTAAAATAACAAAAAGTTAGGGCCTAGGCTATCTTCTGAATAATTTGAGGGGGTTTGGTCTGGTCCATAACAATATCCAATAGGATTTTGTCCATCCCATTTGACGGTTATGATGTGCATTTATTTTCCCTGTCTGAACATTTATTAGAATGAAATTTATTAATGGAGCACTGGCATCATCCTGGTACATTACTCCTACCTTCAGGAAAAGGAAAGGTGAAAATTCAAAGTGCAAAAATGAAATTAATTTTAATACTGTAATGAACCACATATACTTTTCCTTTTTGAATTATGAACTAGAAAATGGAAGTCTGACACTGCTATACAGCTTAAAAGTACAGGAGTTGTATTACCTGCAATCTGAAGATCAAGTGGGATTAGATGGTGTATGCTTTAGCAATACAAGACTATGGACAGAATCTTACAGGGGTCTGAGTGACATGGGCTATGGCAAGATTTCTGGCAGAATTGGACAAGTCCAGTGATGTTTTCTTAATATGTTGGGAACTTCACATGCATCGTTTATGTTTTTGCTAAGCAGTGAAGTAGGTTTCTCACTAGGCAGCAGAGAGTAGCCAATTAATGGGGTTATTGCTTGTTAAGGCAGAGTATTATCTGAATGGTTTGTTGGCCAACAATTGTCAGTGAAAGACGGGAGATCATCTTGCTACAGAGCTACGTTCATCTCTCACCTGCACCATGCGCCAGCAGCTTATGTGGCAAACACACTCCATGTGCACCACGCAATCAGTGACTACTCTTCACTGAAACACATGGAGAGACCCATCAGTCAGAGGGGTCCTGGCACAGTCAGTCAAGAGCATCCTCCCATACCAGTCCAGGGGATTGACCCTGTTCTTGATCAGGCCTCTGCAGTCTGCAGTACGAATCACAGTCAGCCCTATGGCTCCACAGTGGCCATTCTGAGGACATAAGGCAGCTCCCCACCACCTTCCCAAAGGCAGCTGGGGATGGGCAAGAAATGCTGGCCATCCAGCAATGCCTACACCCCAGAAATGAATATAACCAATACAACAGGTCGGAGCACAGAAACTAAGGGGAAAGGAAATGTGTTTGTGTCAGAAGTGGGAAGTGTTGGTGGGAGGGGTAGTTGTGAGGTGGGATGGGGTTGGGGGAGAGGTAAGGGGCTCCCCATATGGAATGGCAAGGAGACTTGGAAACCTATTTTCTGTGATTGGTGGCTGGAGGGTGGGCATTAGAGAATGATGGGAATGGGGTCATGCAGAGGGTTTCGTCCACAGTCGGGAGCACCAGGGCTTCAAGGAAAGGACAGCACATGACTGTGTGTGGCACGGTCACCTCATGTCAGGGTCTTGGGGGTGGGGGTGCAGTCATGGTGGTGTGTGGGCGGAGCAGGGCATGGGCCTGGGGGGAGTGTTGAGTGTGGGCAGGTGCAGGCTCATGTAGACATAGATTGGGCAAGGATGTGCGAAGGCTATGGGCAAGGGCTATGAGAAAGTGGACCTGGAGACTCAGGGCCTCACTGATACAGAAAGGCAGAGGCTGCAAATTACTGGCTGAAGAGTGTTTTGTGTCACCTTTCAACAAAGTGGAAATCAGGAATACGCAACGGAAGAAAGAGTGACTGTGACCATGAGAAAGACCTGCGGGGTTCCTGATCCCTAGCTGTCCAAACACATCAGCTCCCTCCATTCTCTGCATCTTCCTGTCCCAGGCATCACTGCCCAGGTCATTCCCACCAGCAAGTTTGGACACATAAGCCAGGGAAAGAACCGGGATATTTTAGGGCAAGGGGCAATGGTATCAGCAGGATCCATTGCCCTGAAAACATCTTCATTCCTCTTGCTTCCAGATGCTGTAGCTGGCTCTCAGCACAGCCATCCATTCAGTGTGGACATGAAGCTAGCCACCAAGCTGGTTCAGTTGCATTTGGGGCTAGAGAGGAGCTCAAACAAATGAATGAAGAGGCAAAACATTGAAAATATATACAAATGTGAAGATTTGTGGACAGTGCAATCTCACCCTTAACATGAAAATGCTCTCAACAGGTTTTGTTCCTTCTCTCCCTCCCCCCTATATCCTAGAGCAGTCCATGTTCTGCAGCTGGGCTAGAAGCAGCCAGCTTGGAAGTGGAGCCTGTTGGCCCTGGAGATTGGTTGGGTGACTCCAGGGACGTTTGTGCCTCTGTCTGTGCCATGCTGAGGTTGTCTTGCCAGAGGCAAGTGAACCGTCCTAGGCTTCCAAAGGGTGGAGGAGTGGGGGTGGGCTGGGTGGAGCTGGATTGGCCTGGTCACCTCTGGAGTGAGAGATTTCTGGGGAACCTGTGTGTGGTTTCCCTCTGCTGGCTGTGTGTCTCCTGACATAGCCCTTCCCCCTTTCTTAGGAAGGGCATCTTGAGTCCTTTCGTGACCCACTTCACCATGCCTTTGGTCCTGAGGACCACTGGGGTGGGGCAACAGATGGATGCACCTTTCCAGCAGATGCTGAGTGTGGGTGTCCATGGCAGCTGCCAACCAGTACATGGAGGCAGACAGATGAGCATGACTCAGAGATAGTAGGAACTGCAGATGCTGGAGAATCCGAGACAACAAGGTGCAGGGCTGGATGAACACAGCAGGCCAAGCAGTATCATAGGAGCAGAAAGGCTGACGTTTCGGGCCTAGACCCTTCATCAGAAAGGGGGGAGGGGAAGGGGGTTCTGAAATAAATTGGGAGAGAGTGGGAGGCGGATAGAAGATGGATAGAGGAGAGCATGACTCGCTGTCCTTCTCAGCAGTGAGGGTGCTTGCATCCCACATCTCTGTCTGCTCTTCCTATTCCTCCCTCTGCATGTGGACAAGGTCCTAGATTACTGACACCACTGCTGGGTCCTCTCCTGCCTAGGCCTGAGTAGGTACCTGGTCACTGGCAATCCCAGTGGCCTGGGGCAGTTCTCCCTCAATCAGCTGTGCAGCTTTTGTAGTGAGGGTCTCACCAACTTGTGCTTCCACACTTTCTAACGTTCTCACCGTTAGTATGTGAGGAAGTAAGGGGGTCGGTCACAGGAATCAACCTTTCAAATCCTTCCTCTGTGACCTCTGTTCTCTCATAATGGCTTTCGTGGGGAGCTGGTCATTTCTCTGCAGAGGTGGTGGACATCCTGGCAGTGCCCACAAAATAAGAGACAGGGAATATATTGTGGTCTGTGGTTATAAGTAAAAGTGACACTGGAGTTAGTGTGTGAGATGCAGTGGAATGAAAAGTGGTTCTTACTTGTTCTGAGGAAAGGTCACTCAACCCAGAACATTACCTCTGATTTCTCTCCACAGATGCTGCCAGACTTCCTTAGCTGCTCCAGAAATTTCTATTTTGGTTCTTACTTGATTGGTGAGACATTAATGTTTCTGCAGCTCATTCTCTCCTTATAGGGGATAAGCAGTCTTTTGTGGGCTACCGTCTCCTGGATTGACAGAAAGGAAGGGATGAAGCAAGATGAAATTGGGTGGCACGGTTGGTAGTGTAGCTGCAGGTAGGGGAAAGGTGCTGAGGTGTTCAGAGAGAGTGAGTAGGCAGAGCTGAGGGCATGCAGGGCTAGTGGTGTGGGAGATTGTGGATCAACGAGAACAAGTGAAGAAAAGTGTTACAGGCAGTAGTCAGAGTGGCAGAGCAGGCAAGTGGGTGATAGATCAAGGGTGAAGTAGAGAGAAGAGTGTGGCACTTACACTGGCAGAGCGGAAGACATCATTGACCTTCTTGAGGCACTGCTGGCCTTTCCACCACACTGTTGAGATGGTACTGTCTTGGGTAGTAGCCTCAGATGAGGTTGCCAGAGCCTGGTGATATACTGCTTTCTGTCAGTCTTCTGAGAAGAGGATGCCCCTCGTTTGTATCACCTCTCCACCAGGACCACCTTGTCCCTTTTGGAGAATCACAGTACTATCTTTTCCTTCTTTGACATGTTCAGATACTGTCTCAACCAAGCCTAGCAGCTTCAGAATGCCAGTGCTCATCTGGGTGCTGAGCAGATTCTTAAATTTAATGTTGGCACCAGGATGTTGGTCTTTGGGCGAATGACCAGTGAGTAATTTGTGAAAACCCAATAAGCAATCCATTCTGGGAAAGGCGCATATTGATATGGGAATAGAATTATTCATGTGGGATATAATCAGGACACAGTAGGTAATTAATGAGGGGCATTTGGTAAGACACAGTGAGAAATCTTGCTAGGCCTTTTAGTGTGAACCCCTCAAAAACAAATTCAATGTAATTTGCATTCAGGGCTGAATCTTACAGCATTTAGTTATTTTATGCCCTATGTTACTTTTTGGAACGGAGGGATGGATATTTTGAGACAGAGTGCATCTAGATTCTTTGAGTTAAGGAAAAACTGTCCAATGACAGCCTATGAATTGGTCCAATTACAATTTGAAACAGACCTGTTAATGGACTAATGTTTTTTTCGACTGTGGATTGAAAAGGAAGCTATTATTTTAAAGCAAGGTGACTGTGAGCAAATAGATGGCTGCAGTTTTTAAAACTATGTTCTCTGGAGCACACTGTGACTTATATGCTGTACAATGTTGCTTTCTTCTGGAATATTGAAGGTAGAAGCAAACAACACAGAGCCAGTGTATTCAGAACTGAGAGAAAACCACTTGGCAACAACTTCTGATTGTCTCCTGACCAGGTGACCATTGTTTTGGTAGGAGCAGTGTAGCAGACAACTACTTAGCTTGTAAAGAGAAAGTATAAAAAAAACTGTCTCTCTCGTACGTTGAGGTACTAGAAAGTCTCCAGTAACTGCCAGCTATCTTCCATTCACTTTTCTCTGAAAATTCCCTGTTGAAAAAGGAATAAAATCCTATCTAAAGACTATTCTCAACTAGAGAATAAAAGAGAGCACTGATGTGCCAACAATCTTGTGTCAATACCAAAAACTCGAAAGAAAGGGCAGTTCATTAAATCCTGAGATCCAGACTGGTGCTATTGAACTGTAATCCCTGGTCTTTATCTTTTTCCACCCTTAATATTCATGTCTTGCTTGTATTGTGTGTCTGTCTGTTTGTGAAGAAGGGAATTTAAGAAGGTATAGAGTTGCAGGGTTGTAAGTTAGCAACTGATGTTTCCTAATTGCTATTGTTAAAGAATAGTAGTTTGTAATAAACAGTTATTTTCCTGTTAAGTACAGGTGAGTACTTTCTTTTAGCCTGAGTTTGTCAGTTAGATAAACTGGGGATTTTGGGTAGTTTGACTAAATCTTTTCACATTTGTGATGTCTATGGGAATAATGGGGCTTGATGTCCAATCAATCATGACAAAAAGTAAGGAACTGCAATATGTCATTAAGAGCGAACTGTGTAGATCATTAAATCTTCCTTTTTGTACTTCCAGAATCCTGCATCAGTGAACAATGCCAATAACATCCTGGTTTAAATGGAGCAAGCCTATTCAAAATTACTCCCAGAGGAAACCCACAGATGTGATCATTGAAACCCTCATGATGGAACTTAGCTGGCAGATGAAACAAGCTGAGAAGATGCAGAGAGAACGGGAGAATGAGTACAGGAGGATAAAAACAGGAGTAGATTACAGCTGGCTGATCAGTCATCCCAAACATAGTTACGAAGTGTCTCCAAGAGAGAGGCTAGAACTTGAAGAGGCTTGTTCCAAAATCCACCCTTCTTACTGTGGGCCTCTGGTACTTAGGTAATGCTTCTGCACACTGATATTTATACAAATTGCATGGATCTTTCTACCAGCAGGTTTGCAAAATCTAAGCAAATTGAAGGATCTTAAAAGGCTAAATACATTAGAATCAGATTGAATGAACTGTTAAAGCTTTCCTGCCAGTTAAAAGACAGTCAGAATCTGTTGGGATGCAGGGGTCAAAAAACACAAGGTGTTGAATATTATGTTTTTTTTCACTAAGTATTGAGTTTTCTGGAGGGATTTCTGCCATGAAGCTTACTGAGATTGCTGGTTAACTACGTCTTAAAAACACACTTCATTAACCACCAACCCTGCCTTAATGACATCCCTCACATCCAATTCCAGCCCCATTTTTGTCACATGCTGGTCCCAGAGCAACTCGTCACTCAGTGAGTATTCTAGAATTCACCAACATCCCTCATGCCCATTCCTTCTTTAAAAATCTATTGGGTACCCAGTCAAGCCCTGTCAGTCCTGGGCTGCTCTGCATGGTTCTTGAAATTTGCCTCAGATGTGGCAAACAGGGTCAAACCACCTCGCTTTGTGTGCATGGACCTGTAGGTCCTGCTGGTTGGGGTGGCGCTGAGCTGGGACTTCTTTACCAACCACCACCAGCCACTCCAGGCCAGCAAAGAGGTCCATGACATGAGGTCATGGCCACCTTGTCTGAGGGTGCCACCAGGGTTAGAGAACTCTCAATTGTCTGGAGGAACTAACAACTCCATGGGAAGAAGGCTTTCTGACCTTGACCACTCTATCAGCATAATGTTCTCTTTGATACCTCATCCTCACTCCGTATTTGCTCCTGCTGTGCCTCCCATCAAAGCATTAGCTTTACCAGTCTCACTCTTCCATCAATTGCACTAACCCCGCAAGCCCTTTGTGCCACCTATTCTCTTGTTTGGGACACCTCCCCATCTGTATTCAAAGTACATAGTTATGCCAGCCACTTTCATCTTCTTTAATACCTGCATCTCTCTCATTCTAGGAGGAAAACAACCCCAAAAGGACAGAGAGAGTCAAGACAGATGGTGGGCTGCCCAACCTACAACTCCTCACCCGTTATGTGGAGACCATCCTGACTGTGACTAAGCCCGAGTGACTAAATGAATGTTTCCAAGGCCCTAGACATTAAACAAAGTCTGCCCTTGACTGCTGTATTGGGAGATCCTGAACAAAGACTATCCCCTTGACTGAGGCCTGCTTGACAGCCAAGACAATCTTCCTTCCTTTCTGTCAGTGATAACCCAAAACAGAAGTCAAATGAGTCTGGAGTCTGTGCCTGATGGGGCAAAGGCTAGGCAAGGCAATTCAAGGCAGAGATGTTCACAGCATCCAGGTAGGGTCACTATGAGTGAGTACAGTGACAGTGAGTGGAGAGCCTGAAGATGCAGACTACTCAGTCCACATGCTAGGTATGCGTCACTGAGTGCATAGTGTCCATGCAGTAGCATTACAATGATAATTGCTGAAACATCTTGCAAGTGGATTAGAGATGTGCTCTGAGGGATCTTAGGGACTGGCACATGTCTGATGCCCATGTTGATGGGAATGGGATATATGTGACCTGTTGCCTATGGTGTGTGCATTGAAATGTTGTTGGCCAGTGTCCAACATGGAGGTTGTTCAGAGAAAGCAATGAATTGAATCTGCCAGGTACCTGCAATGGTTTACATGTTGAATTTTCTTGATGACAAGCTTGTTTGGTGAGTTTTGTCAACAAGGTGTTTGTCCAGTAATAATCCCCGTTAACTGGCAACTCACCATGCCAATTGTGGAAAGCATAAAAGATGGAGCGAGATGCTCCCAACATGAAGGTTGCCTTCACTGGACTTTTTGTCTGATTCTGCCACTAATCTGATCATAGTTCACTTTTCTCAGATTCCTGGAACATTTTGCACCTAGCTTTGTTTTCCCTCATTTCTGAAGGGTGCCTGGCCACAGAAATCTCTGACTTCTGTTGTCTTCCTTCCCTATCCCCACTCTTGGAATCTAAGATCTCTGTGAGATGCACTTGGAATCCAATCCCACCAGCTGTGAGTCAGTGGGTGTTTCAGGCTGCCTAATTTTATATTGTTCGATACTGACCCCTTCACCCATTCTGGTGGGAGGTCAGCCAATGGAATTTAAAAGTGGCCTGAATATTAATATAGTACCACTTCTAGAAATGTAGGTCACTTACCAATTTTTTTTCCCCATGTATCTGCCCCAAAACTCCCCAGGATTAACATTGTGGCACATCCTTGTAAAATGACAATTTCAGTCATGTGCCAGATTAGGTGGATGTGCCTTTCTATCTCATCTGTTTCACTGCTGTTTCCTTCTTATTGTCCCGTTCTCTCAACTTTAATGAGTTGAGATAAAAAACTAATTCATTTTCATTCCAGCTTTTCTAATCATCATTTAATCACTACATGTTTGTCAATTAGGTCCTCAAGATCTGCTAATCTTTGTTCCAATGCAAATACTGAATTCAGTCACGCAAACTCTAACACTATATTCCCTGGAATATTAATTATGTGTTAAGTATACATCTCAAAGGACCACACCACTACTTATCCCATCTTTTGTCCTTCACAATGCAGGGTCTGAGACTCACTTCTGCATTTCCACCTTTGTGCACCTATCTATCCGTCTATATTTTTAACAAAATATTCCCACCCATGAGCTATTATGCTGTTAACTGCTGTCAATTTCATCCCAGTGCCCAGTTGATTTCCAGTGCTAATCCTCTCTTCATATCTTTCAGTTCTCATGTTATTTCTTTAGTAGTTTCATGGCACTAACCTGAAATTGGTGACTTGTTGTTTAAAGCACTTATAATACCATCGTTTGTTTATTGTGCTTTATAGATTTCCCAGTTGAGATCAAAAACAGTGGAATCAGTTTGATAGAGAGGTAACTGGGGGGAGAATGTGGACTAAGAAGTGGTAGAGGAGAAGAATAATTCCTTTATTCTTTTTAATGATAGGTTTGAAGAGATTGAGATAGTAATACATTTTGACAATTATGTGTTTTGAAACAATAATAAATTACCCTGAGATCAAATAAATTTCAAGTCGTTCTCCACATGTAAACAACTTCCTGCAAAAATATGAACAATACTTATCCAAAACAGGAAGTCATCTTGGAGGCAGTCAAAGAACAACATGGGTTTTATATCTCTTTTTATGCAATTTAAAGAAAGAGACCATTTAGTGTCTAATTTGATGCCAAGATGAACTTTGGGAGCTTATTATCCTTCAATCATTAGATGTACAATGACAGAGGCCTTGTATTTTAGTTAATATCCTGATACATTTTGATATTTATCCTGCAACAACATTTGCTTCCATTGTTTGCTTTTCCCAAACTATAACTTTTGTCCTGAAGTTTCTTTGTGATCAAAAGATGAGATTTGCAGCACATGAGTCTAACTAATTTTGATCTACCCAAATAGTTTAACCATAATGCCAACAATTGCTGTTCATCTATTTTGTATCAATGTAAAAGTATATCTATCTCTTTACTACATGAATCCTGCAAAATAAAATTTTGGAAGTGGAAATATAGAAAATCGGAGCAGGAGTAGGTCATTCAACCCTTTGAGTTCAGTCTGCCATTCAGTATGATCATGGCTGATCATCCAACTCAGTACCCTGTTCCTGCTTTCACCCCATATCCTTTGATCCCTTTAGGCCACAGGCTTATGTGTTAGATAAAGAGGATGGAGACTACACCATTGCTTTGATTTTTGCCTGCTGCTCTATGACCCATCATGCCAAAGCCAGCCTACACCTTGGCTGGATTTCTCTCCATATTGCGATGCCAACCTACAATCTCACTGAAAATGGAGTATGCACTAATGTCCTGATCACCTCCTCTGATCAGGCAGCATTCTCAGAAATATAATATACAGCATTACGATACAATCACGCAGCACAGTTTTCCAAACTGCTTCCAAACATAATCCTTAACTTCAGTATTATCACCAACGAGAAGAATTAAATCTTTTGAATGACCAACATTAGAAGTAAATACAAAGTACTGAATGTAAAGGCTCAAATTTGCTGTGATTAGTGTAAATTGCTTATCCTGATGGCTCTATATTACTAAAATGATTAATACCCTTTAATAGTGCGATTCAATGAGTTGAAAGTTTAAGAACAATTCTGTTTCATCTTGTTATACATTCAAGAACTTTTCATTCAGTATTTGGTAGGATGAACAGAATGCACGTTGCCGTAGGAGGTGCAGCAATAACTATCCAAGCTACAAATACAGACACTTCTTCTCAACAGCGCTAAGATTAAGAGCAACTTTTCTAAAAAAAACACTGGCTGATCATTCATGGTGCAACTCAGAAAACAGTAAAAAGAGGAGTGTTAAACGATATAAAGTGCAGTGTCTTAGAAACTCAATGACACCCTGCGATAGAGTCATGGTTGCAGAGTTGTACAGCATGGAAACAGACCCTTCAGTCCACCTCATTCATGCTGACCAGATATCCTAAATTAATCTAGTCACATTTGCCAACATTTGGCCCATATTCCTCCAAACCCTTTGTATTCATATATCCATCCAGGTGTCTTTTAAAAGTTTTAATTGTACCAGCCTCCACTACTTCCTCTGGCAGCTCATTCCATACACGCACCACCCCCTGCATGAAAATGTGGCTCCTTAGGTCCCTTTTAAATCTTGCCTCTAACACTTTAAACCTATGCCCTCTAGTTTTAGATTCCCCAACCCTGGGAAAAATACCTTGGCTATTCATGCTATCCATGCTCCTCATGATTTTAAAAGCTTCTATAAGTTCATCCCTCAGCCTCCAATGTTCCAGGGAAAATAGCCCCAGCCTAATCAGCCTCTCTCTACAGCTCAAATCCGCTTATACTGGCAACATCCTTATAAATCTCTTCTGCATCCTTTCAAGTTTCACAACATCTTTCCTATAGCAGAGAACCACAAGTGAAAGCAATATTCCAAAAGTGACCTAACCAATGTCCTAGGGATAGTAGAAACTGCAGATGCTGGACAATCTGAGGTAACAAGGTGTAGAGCCGGATGAACACAGCAGGCCAAGCAGCATCTGAAGAAGGGTCTAGGCCTGAAACGTCAGCCTTCCTGCTCCTCTGATGCTGCTTGGCCTGCTGTGTTCATCCAGCTCTACACCTTGTTATAACCAATGTCCTGTACAGCTGCAACATGACCTCTCAACTCCTATACTCAATACACTGACCAATAAAGGCGAGCACACCAAATGCCTTCTTCACTATCCTGTCTATCTGTGACTCCACTTTCAAGGAACTATCAACCTGCACTCCAAGGTTTCTTTGTTCGGCAACACTCCCCAGGACCTGCGCTGATTTACCTTATCAAAATGTAGCATCTCACATTTATCTAGATTAAACACCATCTGATCAAGATCCCATTGTAATCTGAGGCAACCTTCTTCGCTGTCCACTACACTGCCAATTTTGGTGTCATCTGCAAACTTACTGACCATACCTCCTATATTCACATCCTAATCATTTAAATAAATGACAAAAAGCAGTGGCCCCAGCATCAATCCTTGTGGCACACCACTGGTCACAGGCCTCCAGTCTGAAAAGCAACCCTCCACCACCACCCCGCTCTGTGGCCTACCTTTGAGTCAATTTTGTATCCAAATAGGAAGTTCTCCCTATATTCCATGTGATCTAACATTGTTCACCAGTCTACCATGAGGAACTTTGACAAAAGCCTTACTGAAGTCCATATAGTCCATGCCCCTTAGATTCAAAAGCAAATGGGTGTATCCAGTATGACAGGTGGGGTGTGTGCCCTAATTGTATGTCTGAAGTGCTGGACATCCAAGGTGCATGACAGAAGATATTACCTGCTGTAGACAAACAGGAGGCTGGAAGAACACTGCAGGCCAGGCAGCTTCTGGAGGAAAGGAGCAGTCAATGTTTCAGGTATTACCCTTCTACAGGACTGGATGTAGGGGTTGGGGGAGCTGCAGATAAAGGAGTGGGGGGGAAGGGGTGGAGGCAGAATGGTGATGATAGGTGGACACTGGTAGTAGGTACGACCTGGTTGGTTGGTGGGAGGGATGAATCCGGTTGGTGGCTGGAAGGGAGGGTCAGAAGATGGAATGGAAAGGAGAAGGTGGGGCTGGAAGGGGAGGCGGGGAATCGGTGGGAAGGTTATTTCAAGTTGGAGAACTCAATGTTGAGTCCTCTGGGCTGTAGGGTGCCTAGGTGGAAAATAAGATGTTGTTCTTCAAATTTGCATTCCAAGTGTTTAAAGAAAGGTGCTATGCTCTGGACCCTTTTATTTGAACATAATAAAGCAGGAGTAGGAAATTCAGCCCTTCAAGCCTGCTTGGTCATTTAATATGATCATGGCTGACCTCAATGTGGCTTCAACTTCACTTAGCTGTTGCTCTTCATAACCCTTCAACCCATAATTGATTAAAAATATGTCTAATTCCTCCTTAAACGTTTTGTGGATCCTGGAGTCCACTGTACTCTGGGGTAGTGAATTCCATGGATTCACAACTCAGAGAAGTAATTCCTCTGCATCTCTGTTTTAAATCTGCCACCCCATGGTCTAAAACTTTGATGTCTCATTCTCGATTGCCCCAAAAGGGGAAATGTCTGCTCTACGTCTACTTAGTCAATCCTCTTTAGAATCTTCTATCCCTCAATTAGATCTCCTTTCATCCTTCTAAACTCCAGAGAGTACAGGTCTAGGCTTCTCAATTTCTCCTCATAAGACAAGCCTTTCATCTCTGGAGTGAATCTAGCAAACCATTTATGATATTGGGCTGCCCCAGTGAATGACTTTTGTGTTACACTCACCAAACAACTCAAGTATTAATGGGCACAAAGAATAGTTCAGCTATTTCAAGGGTTCATTCACTACAATCAGATTAGTTGGTTTGACAATTGAGCAGCTTACTGGATATTTCTTGGCCTTTTTTTCATTGTGGAAACCAATTTCAAAGTGCTGACGGGGGAGTTTTTTTGCCATTGAAAGTAATTGTACTGAAGCCATGAGTAGTCTGTAGCCTTAGATGCCTGTAATCCATAAAGGAGAGTGTTACTAAGCTTTGCCACGTGCTACAGCCACAATGCAAATCCCAAATCAGGACCTAGGCACCAATATCTGTGCCTGTAAAGATTACTACAGTGCTGGCATCCTTTGCCAGAAGTCACATGATGCCAGGTTATACTTGAAATCACAAGCTTTTGAAATGTAGCCCCTTTGTCAGGTGAAGTGAGAGACAAGTACACAGACGTCTGACTTTGTCTGTCCCATTCGAACCCTGGCACCTCATGGCATCCTATGCAACAGAGACATTCAAGCCTGCACCAAATGATATCAGCAATATCTCACATTTTGTAGTCTGTAACACAGAGAACCAGGGGTCTCTGTGTGAGAAGGAAGCAAATTCTTGTAATCTCCACTTTAGATCACATTGGAGTGGCAAGGGTCAATGTGAGATCATGCAATTTATGTGAGAGTAGCATGTGCCTGCTACAAAGTGGGTGCATCTTGACCAGAGAAGGGTGCAGAATCATTTGGAAAAGTGTTCTGGGATGCCTTTTCTGGAAGACAGATGTATCAATCCCCTCTACTGGAGGGGTACTCTGAGAAAGCCTCTTAAGTATTTCTGGGGTCTTGTAAGCCAAAGAATTGCCTATTGACCACTGTGGGGTCCATGCTCTTAGTAAAAGAGCGGCTGCTGGGTAACAGTGAGGCTAAGGCTGCAGGAGGCTTTAGTATATGGATTGTCTCCCCTTGGACCTGAACAGATTAGGTAATAGCCTCAATTCTGGTATTTCCATAGCTACAGGTTCAGTTGAAAAGATGTACCCAGAGCTGAAACCAGATATTCCTTTGTCCTGCTCAATTCCTTTGAGGTGATGCCTCACTCCCAGCTGGCTTGCACTGGGAAAGAGTCTCTGACCCTACAGGAAATTGGAACATTGTTTCTCATCATATTTCACTGAAATTGCTGCTATTGTGATCGTCCGACTCAGTTGATCAACATTGTGGAATATCTCAATAAATGTAAAACTCATACTATTTCACTTCATACCAAATGTCACCAGATTTTTAAAAAAGCAGCAACCACAGGAAGTGCATGCAGTCCTAAGAACTTTAAGAAATTTAACCTTGTTAAAGAATCACTCATAATAATGACATTTGTCTTGTGTCTTGTCAGCTGGGCCTGGATGCAGTACTCAAGATGTGGTTTGACCATATCTCTGTACAGTTTGTTTATGACTTGCGACACATTGACTATATGTAACTGTTTTAGTCATGTTTCTACATTTGATTTTGCTTTGCTTTTGTTTAGTGTCAAGTCTATGAAGATGTTTTTCTTCTTGTACTGTCAATACCCGCCAACAACATTTGTTGTCAATATTTCCTTTTCCATCTTGTTTGGTACTTAGCCTTGTCTGCATTTTATTTCAATGATTGTTGATTTGACCATGTACTTTATCCAACACACTCTGGCCACTTCCTCCAATTCAATTTCTGCACTTGGGTAGAGGAACAAACACTATGATTTTCTGATCTTGAGTTTGCAATATATTTAGCTGTAGTTATGTTACTGAACAATTCAGTTCATTTGAGCTATAGCTTTTAATGTGCTGGTCACATCTTGCGCACACAGTTACTATTCTGTAGTGGACCTCAATGGTGAATGCTGCGAAACTATTTGACTGCAAGAAGCATCACCCCAGGACACAGGAGAATCACAGCTGAGTCCTCTCTTATCTGCACCTAGTATCTAGACAAGCTCACATTCACAGGTTTAACTTAAAAGTGATCAGGAGTGCCAACATTGATTATAATTTACTTAGTAGTGCAGCCTGATTTAACATATTTGCTATTAACCAATCAAAGTAAGTTTGTTGTGCTCAGTGGGGAACTACAGGAGAATTCAGGTGTGCTGACTTTCTCATCTTCACTGCCATGGAGCATGGTTTCTGCTGAGAGTGTAGGTTCACTTTGGGCACCTTAAGTCAAAGAACAAAATTATATATTTTAATAAAGATTTCTATTTGATCTCAGGTTTCGACAGGTGATTGCTGAATATGAGCCAGATGTTCACGAAGTAGTACAATTATTCCGGGCTGTTCTTCAGGATGCTTTTGAGCAAATGAAGGAAGATCAAGATACCAGTAAGCTAACCAGGCAATGGAACAAGAAACAGACATTGAGTCTCTCCACGACATTGTTTAAATCACGAGTAAGGATATATCCTTTCAGCAGTAATATCAAGACAGTGTCAGAAGATGTGGAGCAAGGCTTTGAGTCAGCCAGACGAGTATGGAGTATGCCGGAGTTCAAAACTGCTAAAGACTTCTGAAGGAGTGCACCATTTCTACTTTTCTAACAGACATTATGCTGTAGAAGTGATTAGATATCATATTTAAACACTAAACATTAGATTGATTCTTGTCTTTCAGTGATGTGACCGCTACGAATGTGCATGGCTTGCCCACTGTGAACTCACAGATACGAAGCTGGGTTACTTATTCTTGAGAATGTAGATGGAATTTGTTTCTGGCTATACTGTGAAATGAAGGATAATAGCTTAAATGCTTGTTTTAAACGGTAACTGATTTTCATCACTATTGAATACTATCCACACTTACTGCGGATAATTGTGATTTATTAGAATATGATATTGGTATTCTGTCAGTTTTTTGAGGACTAATAAAAAATCTATCAGTACTGTAAGTAATCTCACTGTAATCTTTTCCATAGATGAGTCTCTCTACAGCATTGTTGAAGTGAGAAATCCAGAATCATATGTTGATCATTTTCAGATGTATTTTGTAATGCTGCTTCATACCATGCACCTTGTTAAGCAATTTGAACAGTTAGAAATCATTTTTATTTTCATTGTCATCAAATATCATGAGCGAATGATAGTCAAGAATAAGCAGTGATGTGACTTTCCTCCCGAAGCCACTCCAACCCTCTCTCAATCAACATAAAGTTTCAAATAAGAGTTACATTCATTTTTCAGGAAATTAAATACTAATGGAATGCTTTGTACCCTTAGGAATTGTATTTTCTTGAAGCAGAGTGATCTTTCCCAAAGAGTAGGAAAGTTCATGATGTATTCAGATCAAGTGAGGCATTTGAGACTAAAACTGGGGAAAAGATGGGATTTAAACTGAACTAAATAAACTTTATTTCAATTCTTGTTGTTAAGCATTTCTGAACTTCTATTGCATAGCATTTCCTGTACCATGCATCACCCCGCCTTAATAGATTAACCATGGAATCAGTTCCAATAAGCCATTCAACAAATAGGCAACTGATTGTAGGAGAGTAGCCCAACATTGTTGTCTGTTAAAATATTCTCTCCTTTGTTTAGTAGAAATTTAGGACTGAATTTTACCAAAAATCAGCTAACATGATATCAACACAGACAAATACAGGTAATAAATTTAAAAGGGAGAGTGGGTAAGATGGGAAGAGTAAAGGTTTGCTGTTAAACAGACCTTAGAATCCTTGAGGTGATAGATTCTTAACTTGAGACCACAGTTTTTGTGGTTGACTTGTATCATCAGCAGAATGTGTAGACTTGAGTTCACAGATTTGGAAAATGGCTAATTTAATTTTTCACCGGAAGCTATATTCTGAGATGATGTGAGAAACAGGCAGGGAGAAAGAGATTCTAGCTCTGGTTGTCAAAAATCCATTTTTCCTTTTCTTTGTCCTGCTTCTCGAAATAACTGTTGAAACATAATTCAGTGTGTAATCCAAATTCTAGCTCCACTGTCTTTCTAAGCTGGCTAACTGATCACTGAGACCATAGATATTCTGCCAAAAGAATTAAAGAAATAATATATCAAGAAATACTACTGGCTTGCTGCTTGCCGACCCCATCTTACTCAAACACAAGATATCACAAAACATATGCAAACTTAGCCATATACTTGCCTTCAATAAAATCTTCCCCGCATGCTTAGAAGAGGAAGTTTGAGAAAGTGTTTCGGTAATCAAAGAACATCAACAATTGCCCACGCCCAAAATGTGTGAAGGCAATCTGTTTGGAGGTTGTTTTTTGCTCTGAAACCAACATCAATAATGCAACAATATTCAACATGAGTTACTCACAATATTTAAATGCTTTTCCTGTCATCCATAGTCCTTATGAGAGTTACATGAACTAGTGAGTCAAGTGATGTTGCAGAAACAAGCACGAGAGAGGTAAGGCAGAAGAGAATAAGTGACAGTTAAAAGAAATTCCATTAGATGTGAGTTGCCAGGGAAGGACAATACATTCTATATGGGTCTGAAAGAGTTAGTATTGAGGAAAAGTCATAAGCAACATCATTATGATGATATCATATAGACTTATGGGCAAATCAGCTTAGGATCTTGAAGGAGTAAGACGAAAGATCTGCTCCTCCTCAAAGTCTCTGTATCAATGTCCATCATATCAATGTAAACTGTGATCAGTTGCTAACAGGCTGTAAACTATATCTTGTTAACAGAAAAAAGATTCTTCTATTTAGGCCAGGAAATGGTTTTCCTTTACCACACTAGCCAAGCAAGCCCTTCACTTAGTGGCGGCAATTTTTGTACTATATAGTAGCTCATACAGTGGAGTGAGTTGGCGTGCCTGTAGAACATGGAAGGCAGTGGTATGCATTTACTTTGCTTGCACATACTACGCAGTGAGCAGTGCTTTGAAATCTTCAGACTCAGCTTTAAGTCGGCTGCTCATATAGTACAGTCAGCAGCAGGGGAGAGATGAAGATTTAAGAAAACGTTGTGGTAATCCTCAACAAGGAAGGTTACAACAGTGAGTGGGAAAAGCTTTTCAGAATTGGTAACACGTATTGCAACAGGAACGGTAACAACTCTCTGGAGGAGAATTACTAACTCCAAAGCAGGGAGACACAGAGTGTATAATGAGATGGTAGTCCTCGGGAGTGGTCCCATGTCAAAGTTCCGTGGTGAGTGAACAGATATTGGAGACTCTGTAAGTAAAGTTTAAAATTCCTGTCGGGCCAAGAGAATCTTTAAAATGATGTAGTAATCCTGGCTGGAGAGGTGAAAAGTTAAAAGAATTATTCAAAGATCTATTTAGCACCATCAACAGAGTGAACGGGCACCACAAGACATGACTACTGAGAAGGAGGTAAAGGGCCACAAAAGAAATATTAATTCAAGGTCAAAGATCCAGGAACATTGTGAAGCAAATATATACAGTGGTAAAGTTGGACACATTAACAACCTAAACAGACCTGGTCCAAAGAGGACAGAACATTTGGGACACTATATTCAGGTCATGGAAAAAGATCCTTCATGAGAGCCATGAAGAAAGTGGGAATCAGTCAGTAAACTATGATTAAATGTATGAGCAGTGGGATTCACAAAGTGAAGACACGAAAAATGTGAGAATCTGCTGTTTTGCATATGAAGGACAGGAATTTTTCTATTTAAATTCAAAAGGTAGGAAACCATCTTTTTAGTGAAAGTGGTAATATTTCACTTTAGCTAAAAAGCGTGGAAAATGCTGTAGCATGGCAGCAAAGAGCACCAGAATTGCTATAATTGCAAAGTAACAATCTTTTAAGCAAGCTGAATATTTAATCACATTAGAAAGATATAGCTTCAGAAATAATATTGCTAGGAACACTTAATTCAAAGATGGGCCAAATAGAACACTAAACTGGGTATGTTGGAGAAAACAATTTCAGAGATTCAAATTAGATAGTAAATCAGAAGCTGAACAAGTAAATGCATTTCTATACACAATTAAGGATATAGCTTATGATGTTATAGGTTTCCAAGAGTTAAAAGAAGCAAGAGATACTTTTGAAGACATAGCCCTTGACATAGGTTTTATTACATGCTCAGAATTTTTGAAAGAGCAAGATTTAATAGAAAAAAAAACAGTATCAAGTGGAATACTTAGATGATCTCCATAAACTAGTGGAGAAATGTGGATAAGGTGACTTCAAGTCAAAATGCATAAGGAATAGAATTTTTGTTGGAATTGCTGGTGAGTTTTGCTAATTCCCTGTGGTCCAAAGACATAACTTCACAGACAGCCATTTTGATAGCAAGTGAAGCAAAAGCATTGCAGATTAATCCCAAGAGGAGATCATCCTTAGCACAGGAGATCAACAGCATTCATTCACTCCTTAAGGTACAAAGCCACAAACAACATTGTGAGCAGAACGTGCAACCGACACTGAAGCCTTTGTTAGTGTTGCAGAGTAAAACATCCTGAAAGACACAAGCATTGCCCAGCTATTAAAAGCGAACGTTATATCTGTCACACAGTAGGTAACTTTCAGAAAATGTGCAGAAGTAACTCTTGCTTTCAGAAAAGTAAGAAATCAAATCATTATCCACATAAAGAGGTTAATGAGATAAAATAATCCACAACAGACAAAAAAACCTCAAGTACTGCTAAGGGAAATAGATGATCAAGATATCATATTTTGACAAACTGATATTTATGGTCATCTTTTGAATTTCAAATTAGAGACTAGGGCAGTGTCAATCACTGTCTAAAGCAGATGACAGTGCAACTATATGGTTCAGACGAATTGCACTTAAGATTAAAGATATGCTACAAATAATTCACCATTATTGAGGATGTCAAATAGCATAAAATCTGTACATATACAGTCTGGAATTTTCAATCTTGAGAAAGAAGGTATACTTTAACTTCTAATCTTGTTCAAAAGGTGGAAGGCATTAAAAAACAGAATGTAAGAAGCTCCTTTAACCAGGAATGCCCTACAGTATTTGAAGGGTCGCAGAAAAGTTGATTATAGCACTACATTGAAGAAAGATACAAAAACCCTCGCCTGAATACACCTCAGGAGACCCCATATTGCACAAAATTATACAAATAGGAGTCATTCCCTGAGTCACAAAACAGAGTGGTATTAGAGGCCAAGCCTTTACCCAAGCCTAAAACCAGTATTCAAATTTGCATTGACTTTACATAGCTCAACAAGGCATGGAAAGAGAGATCCACTCTATATTTATGGTTGATGATGGTTTAGTTAAATCCAAAAGTAGAATTTTCATGAAACTCAATGCAAATAGTTATCTGGCAAGTGCCATTGGATGAGCAATCAAGATCACTTACTACATTCATAACTGCATTTGGAAGATTTTGTTTTAACAGATTGTAAACACAGCTAACAGAGACACAAAACTGAAATTTTTCTTTGTACATTCATCAGGACTAGATGCAAAAACAAAATGTGAAAAACATAAAATGAGAAGAGGGTCCTGACTGGTTGGACCATTGTTCACATGGAGATACAGCAGGACATTCAACCTTAGTTAGTTGGGAAAAAAACTTAGAGTAGGTGGACTCTGGGTGTTGCCATGGAGAACACAGCAGGAATTGACAGTCTCCATAATCCTTTCTTCAATCAGAAAGATGTGGTCCTTTTGCCAACAAAGAACAGGGCCCTGATAGTTTATTTATGTAGCTTCAAACATTTTCAAAAGAAGCACACTGCAAGTTCAGAATTTATTCTGTTCAGCAGCCAAGAAATTAAGAGGGAAAAGAAAATTTGTTGTTTTGGTATCGGGAGAGTGAGGTGTGCCTTGATCCTGGAAAAAGGAAGAAAGGGATATTCAATATTTGGGATCATGAATTGTACAATGCAAGAAACCAGACATTACAAAGGTTCAAGAAGATTTTTATTTACTGGAAATCCGTATGACCACTTGTTTAAAGAATGGGGATTTGGAAATTGGTATAAATATCCTTTGGGATGTGGAGACAGTAGGAACTGCCGATGCTGGTGTCTGAGATAACAAGATGTAGAGCCAGAGGAACACAGCAGGCCAGGCAGCATCGGAGGGCAGGAAAGCTGACATTTCAGCTCCACACCTTTTTACCCCTTTGGGACGTGAATGTGGGAATGTCTAGGATTATTAGAAGCAGAAGGGACAACTACAATGTCGACTTAATGACCCACATTACACAATATTGCATTTTCCAAATATGGAATACAAAACAGAACATGAGCATAATAAAGCAGTTGGGCAAACTACTGTACAATAATAATGGTTAGTGCTGGTAAACTACAATAACTCTGAAGTTGGCTGACAAATAGAAGAACCATTTCTTCAAACACACATTTTGAATCAACAGGATAAATATATTTTATTTTGTATTGTGTCCAGGTTGAATGAAATTCTTGGAATTTGATTCCTTTGTAAAACTCTGGTATTTCCTTATATTGAAGACAATGGATTCCTTCTGCAATTTGTGTTATCCCAGCCAATGGAAACTTCCTTTACATTCTCAGGCATTCCTATTTTCGTGAAGTATTTGGTTCTGAATAGTGAACATTATAGCTAAAGAGTGAAATGGGCTAGTTATCAACTATTCCAGTCTAGAAGTGGTCCTCATGAATTTAAGGAATATCTCCTATATTAAACAATATTTACTGTCAGCTGATGTTTTAGGTGTAATATAGTCGTAAAAGGTTGCCAAAAGATATATAGAACACCAAGGTGAATGCACTTTCCATAAAGTATAATTTGTAATTGAACCAGTTCAGTATCTTAAACTGTAGTCCCATGTCATACATGAATAAGGAATTCTGTCACAACTACACAAATAATTCATCCACTTGACAAACATAATGACTCAGAACTTTCAATTAGAGTCATAAATTCTACTCCTGACCCTTAATGGAAAAAAGGCTACACGTTTATCTTTGGAAGAGATTTCCATGTGAATTTCTGAGCTGGGGCGTTCCCAGTTGAAGCAGTCTAAACCTGGCCAAGAACCAATGTAGCCAGCAGCACAATTCATTGGTGCTGAACCTAAATACCCTTTTTTTACACTAGCTGCTGTATTCTAAGATTTAAATGTTATGAAGCCGAATTACATGTGCTGGGAGAAGGTAAGGGTGTAAGGGAGACAACATGGGATGTAGATGCCAATTGGGTGAGGGTTTAGTTGGCAGGCAAATGAGAGAGATAAGTTGCCAGTTAGGTGAGAGATTAGGATCCTGGTGGGTGAGTATTTCACATGTAAAGATGAGTCAAGGGTAGAGGCGCCAGGTAGCTGGGTGGCAAATAGGTCAATGAGTGCTTAAGGGCTGGTCAGGGTGGGCAGGTCTTGGAAATCAGTGGGGTGATGGACAATTTGGGTTAAGTTGGTCCTAGGCAACAGGGTTGGGTTGACAGGTCAGATCTAGTTTGAAAGTGTGTGGGGGTTGTGACCAGGAATAGAAGGTTTCCATGGGAGAATTTTAGAAATTACTTAGATGCAATTGTTGAGGAACAAAATGTATATCTGTGTGTCTTGGAACATAACAGCTGTATCATAAAACCATGAAACCACATAGAGTCCTACATTGTTTACAGATGTATTAATGTGTGATGGCAAGCCAATATCAAAATGTTGTGATCATGCCTAATCCAGTTTTGCTCACTTCAACACTGGCCTCGTCAGTAGTTCAAATTGAAGAGGAAAATTGGAGGTGGGGTAAAGGGAAGTTTAGAGGACTTACAAGTTCTGAATTTATTCTCCCAATGTTAGTGCACAGAATCAGGAAAATTCCTGACTTCCCAAGCCTGACTCAGGAGAGACTTCTCCAAATGGTTGAAATTTCAGTCTGAAGAGTGAGGGGCATGTAGAAGCATGCCAGCTGGCACTGGTGTCAGCTCTGCACATGCAGTGGAGACCAGTTGTGAGTTGTGTGGCTCTGTCAGGATTTAAAATGAGGGCCAGTCAACAGTTTCTACAGAGGAGCAGGAGGTGGCTGCAGATGTTTCTGTTGCTTTAAGGAGATGCCAATCCACAGTCAGGTGAGCAGTCACTGTAATAGTTGGTCAACTGATTACCAGCACTGAAAGAGATGGCCCATAATTGGGTTGGAAGATATTGTTATTGCTGCTGCCGTTTCACATTGGAATGAAGGATTGCAATCCACCAGGTTCAGGCTGGAAAAACGTCATAACAGACAGCCATTTGGGAGAGTGTCAGGGGTCCAGTATCGTGGTGTTGGGATTTGGGGTCCCATCTAGGTAGAGGGTTGGGAGTCAGGTCAGGTGGGCACTGTCAGGGGTCTAGGGTGGAAGGGATGATGGAATGGAGTCAAGCGTTGAGTCAGGGTGAGGGGTTTGATGCCTGTGGTGATTGTAGGGATGAGTGGTGAGTCAGTGCAGTGGTCAGTTTTGTCATTACCCAGAAACTAGACAAAGTTTTCATCTTTGCCTGGTTAACTACTAAGCTGAGTTGGAACTTAGTTGGAACCCTCTGAAGTCTCTGAGTTGAGGATTTTTTTCTGAGGGTTCTAGATGTTAGACATTTACCCATTGGAAGTTTCACTTTCCAGCCCAGAAGGAAAAACCAGTAAAACTTGTGAATGACACATACTGGTCTGACTCATCCTGTATACTTCCAATGCAGCTCCAGGAGGACCAGTGCATTCATTCCCAAGTATTATTGTAATTTTTACTTTTTCTTTCCTTGGAGGGAGGTGGGGTCAATTCCCAGGGAATCAGCTGGAGCTTACGCATGGCCTCAATATGGAACTTAGGTCTATGCTGTTACAACCACTGTCTTCTTATCAAAAGTTCCGGGCCAACTGGCTTTTCACAACGGAGATTTTTACCATACTTTTGGAGGAAATTTTGGGGTAAAATGATGGAATGTACACTCCAACATTCAAGCAAAACAAAATTGATTAAATAGGAGAACTGCATGGCTCTTTGAACAAGGTAGTTCAAAATGGAAGTGTAAAGCATGAGGCACTTCCTTCTGTTGTCCTTTCCCATCGCCCTACACTTTAGTAGACAAGAGTTTTCTTGAGGAATTAGGAAATGAAAGCAAAGAAAGTACTTACACTTATGTAGCAAATTACATGACTTGAGAAATCTTGAAATACTTCACAGCTAATGGAATGCTTTTGAAGTGTTACAATTGTTTTGTAGTGTTGGGAAATACATCAGCCAATTTGTGCATAGAGAAATCTTATATAGAAAGCAACAGCATGAATGACCAATAGCCTGCCTTAGCTATGTTGGTTGAGCATTAAATATTAACCAGAATAACTCACTTGCATCCACCTTGATTAAATGTTTCGTATGAAAGGCAATACCTCCAACAGTACTGCACTCCCTTCAGTACTGTACTGAAGTGTCAGTCTAGATTATAAATGCTGAAGTTTCTACAGTGCCGCCATTGAACATGAGTTGATGACCATAATGTATTTAACATGCGACAAACTTGCTTTAATAAGCTATACAAGGACAATTTGATTTTGAAGCATGTTTTTAAGTCAACCCATGTATTCAAGTTCACTGGGCTGCAAGCCAAGAAGGTTGACATTGTTGTCTATTATTTTCTATGCAGCTGTGGATAATGTCACTGAGATCTCTTCATGAAAATAAATTTACAAAAAAAAAGCCTGTCCAGAGAAAATAAGCTAAATTTTCGCACTTCCTGAAGCTTATTACGCCAACCAAATTGTTCAAAATAAACCATAAGGTTATACTGTAGTGTCCTATTAATTAATAATCTGTCAGAATCCATACATTTTTCAACAAATATATAGATAATTTTACTCTTTATTTACTTAAAATACTACAGGCATGATCCAATTAATATTGCAAGGGCCATATTCCAGTAGGGATCATTTTCCACTGTGAGTCACTGCAGTCTACTGATCCGAATGGAAAAGGTTGAAAATATACCAATACAATGGTCATTATCTGGAAAATCTAAAATAAATTGAAGTGTCAACAATAAGGTAACATCAATTAGAAAATAATGATCAAGTACCCTTGAAGTGTTAAAGGGTTAATATCTGTTCTGCTGACATATAAGAAATTAGGTGCTTCGTGGGCGCCCCTGTCTCGCAGACAAAATGGGGTAATCTAATTATACTCTGCTCTCTGTAAATGTTGAACTAAGGCTAAAAAGATCTCGCAGACAAAAGGTGGTAATCTAATTAGACTCTGCTCTCTGTAAATGTTGAATTAAGGCTAAAAGGATAAGGAACTACCTCGTCTTACAGAGACAACAAGGTGCAGGGCTGGATGAACACTGCAGGCCAAGCAGCATCATAGGAGCAGAGAGGCTGACGTTTCGGGCCTAGACCCTTCATCAGAAAACGGGGAGGGGAAGGGGGTTTTGAAATAAATAGGGAGAGAGTGAGAGGCGGATAGAAGAGGGATAGAGGAGAGGATAGGTGGAGAGGAAATAAACAGGTCGAAGAGGCGGGGATGGGGCCAGGAAAGGTGAGTGTAGGTAGGGAGTTAGGAAGGGGATAGGTCAGTCCAGGGAGGACGGACAGGTCA
>NC_063340.1:50220009-50261599 GCF_021869965.1 Rhincodon typus | reverse complement strand
GGTGGGGAGGGAAAGATGTCTTTGGTGGTGGGGTCGGATTGCAGATGGCGGAAGTGTCGGAGGATGATGCGTTGGATCCGGAGGTTGGTGGGGTGGTACGTGAGGACGAGGGGGATTCTTTTTTGGTTTTTATTGCGTGGACGGGGTGTGAGGGATGAGGTGCGGGAGATGTGGGAGACACGGTTGAGGGTGTTCTCGACCACCGAGGAGGGGAAGTTACGGTCCTTGAAAAACGAGGACAACTGAGATGTACGGGAGTGGAATGCCTCATCCTGGGAGCAGATGCGGCGGAGGCGAAGGAATTGGGAATAGGGGATAGCATTTTTGCAGGAAGGTGGGTGGGAGGAGGAGTATTCTAGGTAGCTGTGGGAGTCGGTGGGCTTGAAATGAATATCGGTTTCTAGGTGGTTGCCCGATATGGAGACAGAGAGGTCCAGGAAGGGGAGAGAGGTGTTAGAGATGGTCCAGGTAAACTTAAGGTTGGGGTGGAAGGTGTTAGTGAAGTGTATGAACTGTTCGAGCTCCTCGTGGGAGCACGAGGCGGCGCCGATACAGTCATCAATGTAACGGAGGAAGAGGTGGGGTTTAGGGCCGGTGTAGGTACGGAAGAGGGATTGTTCCACGTAACCTACAAAGAGGCAGGCGTAGCTTGGGCCCATGCGGGTACCCATGACTACCCCCTTTGTCTGTAAGAAGTGGGAGGAATTGAAAGAGAAGTTGTTGAGTGTGAGGACGAGTTCGGCTAAGCGGATGAGGGTGTCAGTGGAGGGGGACTGGTCGGGCCTGCGGGACAGGAAGAAGCGGAGGGCCTTGTTTTTTACTCTACCTCGTCTTACACATTGTTTTTGGGCAGCTAACCTTTGTTTTACTGTTAGATGATTAAGTTACGTGATTATGGGGGAGAAAAAAATTGTATCTTGTATGCATATCTGACTGTGCTGTAAAAACCTATATAAAGGGAGGACGGTACCCTTACAGAGAGCATCGCTTGACATGGCTCCGCAAGCCCTGTGAAGATTGTTAAGTGATCCTCCAAAGCTTGTATTTGCTTAAATAAACTGTGGCTATTCACAGAAGTTGGTGTATTGTGTTTGTATCAAGTGCGAAGGAATCTCCTAAAAGGGAACTCAACATTTGGTGGCAGTGGTGGGATTCCAACATATACGGAACTTCTAGATGGACTGAATAAGTGATCGCCTGTGTGACGGTGACGTGCGACGGATGGGCCCACGAGGTAAGATTTACCTTGATCTCTCTCATTAACCTATCACTCAGTCGACCCCTCGTCCCCTGGAACTCTGTAGTGACGGAATCTCCGAGATAACCTACGCACTTGTACGCTGACGAGTTTGTCTCAGGGAGTTTAGAGTCCCCCTGGAATTCGGAGGTTAGAGTCCTCCTAACTGTAAGTACCGGGAATTCGGGGGTTAGAGTCCTCCTAACTGTAAGTACCGGGAATTCGGGGGTTAGAGTCCTCCTAACTGTAAGTACTGGGAATTTGGGTGTTAGAGTCCTCCAATACCGGGGTTCAAGTCCCTGGAATATAGTACCTAAGGTAAAGGATAACTACAGTGTCTGTCTCAACCACCCTGCCTTAGACCGGTTGTTAAGAGGGGAAATCCCCCACGCGAAGGTCAGGACCCTGAAGTGGGTGAGGAGACCAAGGACACTGGACTAGTATATAGAAATAAGTAAGAAGTAGAAGCGTTAAAATGGGACAAACGTTGGATAAGTCGGGTGTCGGAACCCCTTTGCATCGGTTATATCGGGATGACCCTGAAAATGAAGAACAGTTCAGACGTCTGTCGGCATGCCTAAATAAGAAATTGGGAAATGAAATTTGGCCAATAGGGGGAACTTGGGATGTAGATAAATGCATAAAAGCGGAAGAGGCAATTTGGAAATGTAATACGGGGACAAAATGGAAAACTTTAATATCTACGTGGAGAAAGACTGCTGAGGAAATAATGAATAAATCTAAACAGGCCAGCTGGGAGAATAATGCACATCGGAGAGGGATTAGAGTATGTGATCATGAGGGAAACCCTAAGTCGTGGGAGGTGTTGAAGCGGCAGTGTGAGGATTATGTTATGAGTAAAGCAGAATAGGAAAGATTGAGAAAGGAGAGGCAAAATAAGGAATCAGGGTTGAAGTGTCAAGCGGGTTCATCATGTGGGAATAAAATGGAGGTACCTCCTGACATGTCTGGTCTGCCAATATTGTTCCAAAATAATGACACTGATGACCAGGAGGAGGATTGGCAAATTCCACCTAGTGCCCCACCCGCCCAACCACATCAGTCCTTATACCCTAATCCCTCTGCCAGCGCTCCACCACCACCACCACCACCACCACCACCACCTCAGCCTCAGGCCAAGGACCAGCAACCACTACCCCCACCCTATTCTCTACCACCATCCCCCCATCTACAACCTGATCCAGGTTCCACTCCACTTACCCAGCTAGTTCCCCCCGGAAATGTTACCCACCCCGCTGACCAGAACCAGACTTCGGAAGGTTTCACCGATCCGGTTGCTTTCAGAACCCGATCAAGAACCCAGAAAAGGCAAGAGACTAACCCTTTTGAGACACACAGGGGACAGAACAAGACACCTATTCAGAACTCACTATACGTCCAAAATCTCCTCAAAGCCATCCTCCTCCCCAAGCAATTGGCCATAATCAAATGTGCAGCCCATGTAATGGACAATACGGATATCAGCAAAGGCAACGCTCGAGCTGATCGAGCTGCCAAAGACACTGCAACAGCACGCAATTCTATTGTGTCATCTATGAACCAGCAGGCGTTAAATCGCTCACCTGCCTCGAAAACAACGGGCATACCAGACATTGTCACTGTGCAGCGTTTACAGGGGGACGCCCCTGACTCAGAAAAAGAAATATGGAAAATGCATGGGTGTTCGCATTCTGCCTCAAGAGGTCTCTGGATCACTCCAGTTGGCCAAGTGTGTATACCTGATGCTTTGTTACCAATGCTTCTTGACTGTCTCCATACTGATACCCACCTTGGCAAGGAGGGAATGAGTAATATCATGTTACGTACCTGGTGGCACCCCCGATTGGCTGAGGCAGCCCAGAAGCGTGTCAGGTCATGTCTGACATGTCAGCAAAATAATGCCGGCCAAGGAAAGTGGTGCGTAAAAGGGAAAACACCCTTGCCAGGTGGCCCATTTGAGTGTATTCAGCTTGATTTCATTGAATTGCCGCGTGTACGTTGCTATAAGTATTGTCTTGTTATTGTTGATGTATTTAGCAGATGGATTGAAGCCTTTCCAACCACTAATAATAAAGGCTAAACGGTGGTAACATTACTATTGACAGAGATCATACCGAGGTTTGCAGTGCCTCGACAGATTAGTTCAGACAATGGCCCCCACTTTGTAGGAAAAATCAACAAAGAACTATGTGAGGTGTTACACATCCAAAAACAATTCCACTGTACCTACCACCCCCAGGCGGCAGGGATAGTAGAAAGTGCTAATGGAACTCTCAAAGCTAAATTGACTAAGCTAACATCCAAAACCGGCCTTAATGGCTAAAGGTTTTGCCTTTAGCTCTGTACCACATGAGAATAACACCCCACTTCACTACTGGACTTTCGGCCGCAGAAATAATTTATGGCCGACCCAGTAGGACCCCTTGGGATACCGACACAGACACAACTGCCCACGTAGACTTAAATATTATGGGAGTGGAAATGCAAAGATACGTTCAGCAGCTAACATCGTCTCTAAAGTTTCTTCATTCACAGGTAAAGCATGCCTTCGGACCACCACCACAAGCAATGGATCAGAGCTCAGACGATCAGAATGAACCCCCCAGACTGCAAACGGGAGACTTCGTGCTGATCAAAGACTGGGAACACCCCAAGCTCGGACCCAGGTGGAAAGGACCACTCCAAATACTCCTTCAGACGCCAACGGCACTCAAAGTCCGAGGACAGAGTTGCTGGATCCATCTGAGTGACTGTAAACGATGGGACCCTCAGATGGCCTAAAGACTACACTCGCACTCTGTGGTATCATGGCCGCCTTCATGGTATTAGGCCTGGAGGACAACTTGTTTTATAAGGCTCATATGCATTTGCATGGTAATTGAACTGTGTGTTACCCACTTACCAGTCGGTAGAGGCGTTATTTGTAGCCATCCCTGGGTGGACCCCCCTCAACCTATACACCACAGATACTTCAGACGTCCCCTGTGTGGGTCAAAGCCGGAGGGTCAGAAGGGGGATATCAGGACGGTGCATAGAGCTGATAAATTCAGATAGATCTCAGTCCCCTAGCAGCACAGGAACCCAGGGAAGAAATGGCAGGATTTGCTCTGATCCCATGAGCTATCCACTTTGCTTCTCAGGATGGGGATGGGATTGTACATACGCTTTGGTCCCCACGAATGCCTCTTGTGCCCAAAGACAATGTGCCCGCAGACATTGCCAGGTGAGCAATGGAATATTCACCTGCACCTGTGATGAGGAAAGGTGCTTAAACGTTACTGCAGGAAGACAGTTCATTTGTGGGCATTGTAACGGAACCCATGTCAGCTCTGCCTTTTGGTCATATCCTTTTTACGATTACCAACTGATCGGATCCGGAGGGAATTCCGGCCAGGAAAGAAACTGGAGATATAAACAGTTCACGAGTGCCAATAACAAAGCGGTCAAATGCTACTGGGCCAAAGGAGGGTTTGCGTTCCTTCTCAACGGGACCTTTACTACGGCCACCCCGGCTCTCCCCGTCCTATTCGCTGTAGGGACAATAGGACCACTTACTGTCCCATGCCCACAGAAAGCACACACCCGCCGCAAAATAGTTTCCCAAGCTAGTAATGACGAATTTTGTGCGGATTGGAAGGACCCAGTAACTCTGGGATCTTCCCTTGGCTACGGGTTCCTGGGGGCGCTGTCGCTCGGAGGATCGGCCGGACTATTAGCAGCGAAGAACCGGAATTACCTCATTTGTGGGTTAACTATCCTGGGAAACAGTACAGTGAGGGGACTGGAAGCGGTTAATTGGGAATTGGCAGAGTTAAGACTCTACGCACAACAGACTAGATATGCAGTGGATTATCAATTGGCCCAACAGGGGGGAGTTTGTACAATAGTAGGAGACAAATGCATCACCCATGTTACGGACGAATCATACAACATAACCCACGTCATCCAGTCTATTAAGAAACAATTGGAAGATGTCAGACAAGGTAAAGGAGATGACTGGCTAGGGTGGCTACTGGGAGGATCCTGGGGATCCTATCTACTGCATGGGCTAGCAATTTTGGTTGTTATAATCATTGTATGTTGTGTGTTAATAACTTGCTTAAATACTGGCTGTAAGATTCTTACGAATAAGCTGGCGGCGCCTTTCTCAGCCCCCATTTAGTTGGTTATCATGGAATGATAAAAGGAGAGAATGAAATGTTAAAGGGTTAATATCTGTCCTGCTGACATATAAGAAATTAGGTGCTTCGTGGGCGCCCCTGTCTCGCAGACAAAATGGGGTAATCTAATTATACTCTGCTCTCTGTAAATGTTGAACTAAGGCTAAAAAGATCTCGCAGACAAAAGGTGGTAATCTAATTAGACTCTGCTCTCTGTAAATGTTGAATTAAGCCTATAAGGATAAGGAACTACCTCATCTTACACATTGTTTTTGGGCAGCTAACCTTTGTTTTACTGTTAAATGATTAAGTTACGTGATTATGGGGGAGAAAAAAATTGTATCTTGTATGCATGTCTGACTGTGCTGTAAAAACCTATATAAAGGGAGGACGGTACCCTTACAGAGAGCATCGCTTGACATGGCTCCGCAAGCCCTGTGAAGATTGTTAAGTGATCCTCCAAAGCTTGTACTTGCTTAAATAAACTGTGGCTATTTACAGAAGTTGGTGTATTGTGTTTGCATCAAGTGCGAAGGAATCTCCTAAAAGGGAACTCAATACCCTGAGCTTGGATTATCAAACGGCTAAGTATTCCATGAAGATGAAAATACTGAGTGAGGAAATGAGTTTTTAGTTTTAAAGTAAAGGTAAAATCATTATAGTCTTACCAGGCCATATGGCTGGTCTCTCATTAGAAAGACAACTGGTGGTGGTTTAATCTAAGGGTCACCATACTTCAGGCAAGGGGTTAAGTTGACAAGGAGAATCCTTCATGGTAACCTCTGATGCAGGAATTGAACCCATACTGTTTACATCACTCAGCATTGCAAACCAGCCATCCAGCAAACTGAACTAACCAACTCCCTGGTAAACTGACGTTACTGACCCCCTCAGAGATAGTAATAACTGCTGATGCTGGAGTCAGAGATAACACAGTGTGGAGCTGGAGGAACACAGCAGGTCAGGCAGCATCAGAGGAGTAGAAAAGTTGACGTTTCGGGTCGGGACCCTTCTTCAGAAATGGGGAAGGGGAAGGGAGCTCACAAATAAATAGAGAGAAGAGGGGTGGGGCTGGGGAAGGTAGGTGGGATGGTGATAGGTGAGTGCAGGGAGGGAATGGTGGTGATTCGTCAGTCAGGTGGGAGAGAAGATGGACAGGTTGTGTCAGGTCAAGGAGGCGGGGATGAGAGGGAGGGTTGGTCATAGGATGAGGCTGGGGGGGGGGGGAGATTTTGGGACTTGGTAATATCCACATTTATGCCATTAGGCTGTAGGCTTCCAAGGCGGAATATGAGGTGCTGCTCCTCCAGTTTCCGGATGGCGTCATTGTGACACTGGAGGCGGCCCAGGATGGACATGTCACCCAGGGAGTGGGAGAGTGTGTTGAAATCGTTCGCGACCAGAAGGTGTTGTCGTTTGTCGTTTGTCGTTTGTCATTTGTCGTGAACAGAGTGCAGAACCTCACCATAAAACCCGCGGACAAGGGAGGCGCAGTTGTAGTATGGTGCACTGACCTCGACATTGCTGAGGCCAGAGCCAGCTCTCCGACACCTCCTCCTACCGCCCCCTTGATTATGACCCCACCCCCGACCACCAAACCATCATCTCCCAAACCATCCACAACCTCATCACCTCAGGTGACCTCCCACCCACGGCCTCCGTCCTCATCGTTCCCCAACCCCGCACAGCCCGCTTCTGTCTCCTTCCCAAAATCCACAAACCTGAATGCCCTGGTCGACCCATTGTCTCCGCCTGCTCCTGCCCCACCAAACTTATCTCCACCTATCTCGACTCCATTTTCTCCCCCTTGGTCCAGGAACTCCCTACCTACGTCCGTGACACCACCCACACCCTCCACCTCCTCCAGAACTTCCAATTCCCCGGTCCCCAACACCTCATCTTTACCATGGACGTCCAGTCCCTATACACCTGCATTCCCCATACAAATGGCCTAAAGGCCCTCCGCTTCTTCCTGTCCCGCAGGCCCGACCGGTCCCCCTTCACTGACACCCTCGTCTGCTTAGCTGAACTCGTCCTCACCCTCAACAACTTCTCTTTCAATTCCTCCCACTTCCTACAGACAAAGGGGGTGGCCATGGGTACCCGCATGGGCCCAAGCTATGCCTGCTGCTTTGTAGGATACGTGGAACAATCCCTCTTCTGTAGCTACACTGGCCCTAAACCCCACCTCTTCCTTCGTTACATTGATGACTGTATCGGCGCCGCCTCGTGCTCCCACAAGGAGCTTGAACAGTTCATCCACTTCACCAGCACCTTCCACCCCAACCTTAAGTTTACCTAGACCATCTCTAATACCTCTCTCTCCTTCCTGGACCTCTCTGTTTTCATCTTAGGCATCCATTTCAAGCCCACCGACTCCCACAGCTACCTAGAATACACCTCGTCCCACCCACCTTCCTGCAACACCTCATCTTCGCCTTCCCCTATTCCCAATTCCTTCGCCTCCGCCGCATCTGCTCCCAGGATGAGGCATTCCACTCCTGTACCTCTCAGATGTCCTCGTTTTTCAAGGACCGCAACTTCTCCCCCTCAGGTGGTTGAGAACGCCCTCGACCGTGTCTCCCGCATCTCATCCCTCACACCCCTTTCCCGCAATAACAACCAAAACAGAATCCCCCTCGTCTTCACGTACCACCCCACCAACCTCCGGATCCAACGCATCATTCTCCGACACTTCCGCCATCTGCAATCTGACCCCACCACCAAAGACATCTTTCCCTCCCCACCCTTATCTGCTTTCCGGAGGGATCACTCTCTCCATGACTCCCTTGTCAGCTCCACATTCCCCTCCAGCCCCACCACACCCGGCACTTTTCCCTGCAACCGCAGGAAGTCCTACACCTGCCCTTACACCTCCCCGCTCACCCCCATCCCAGGCCCCAAGAAGACTTCCCACATCAAGCAGATGTTCACCTGCACATCTGCCGATGTGGTATACTGCATCCGCTGTACCCAGTGTGGCTTCCTCTACATCGGGGAAACCAAGCAGAGGCTTGGGGACCGCTTTGCAGAACACCTACGCTCGATTCGCACTAAACAACTGCACCTCCCAGTCACGAACCATTTCAACTCCCCCTCCGATTCCTCAGACGACATGTCCATCCTGGGCCTCCTGCAGTGCCACAATGATGCCACCCAAAGGTTGCAGAAACAGCAACTCATATTCCGCTTGGGAACCCTGCAGCCCAATGGTATCAATGTGGACTTCACAAGCTTCAAAATCTCCCCTCCCTCTACCGCATCCCAAAACCAGCCCAGCTCGTCCCTGCCTCCCTAACCTGTCCTTCCTCCCACCTATCCCCTCCTCCCACCTCAAGCCGCACCCCCATTTCCTACCTACTAACCTCATCCCGCCCCCTTGACCTGCCCGTCCTCCCTGGACTGACCTATCTGCTCCCTAACTCCCCACCTACACTCGCCTTTACTGGCTCCATCCCCACCTCTTTGGCTTGTCTGTCTCCTCTCCACCTACCTTCTCCTTTATCCATCTTCTATCCGCCTCCCCCTCTCTCCCTATTTATTTCAGAACCCCCTTCCCCTCCTCCATTTCTGAAGAAGGGTCTAGGCCCAAAACGTCAGCCTTCCTGCTCCTCTGATGCTGCTTGGCCTGCTGGATTCTGTTTTTGTTGGTGGGGGGGGGAAGGGGATGTGAGGGCGGGGATGTGAGGGCAGAGGTGTGGAAACGCAAGAGATGCGGTTGAGAGCATTTTTGACCACTGAAGCGGGGGGAAGTTGCAGTCCTTGAAATAAGAGAACATCTGGGATGCTCGGGAGTGGAACGCCCCATCTTGGGAGCAGACGTGGCAGAGGAGGAGGAATTGGGAGCAGGGGAAATCGCATTCTTGAAGGAAGGTGGGTGAGAGGAGGTGTAGTGCAGGTAGCTGTGGGAGTTGGTGGGCTTGAAATAGATGTTGGTTTCAAGGTGGTCACCAGAGATGGAGACAGAAAGGTCCAGAAAAGAGAGAGAGGTATCAGAGGTGGTCCAGGTGAACCTGAGGTTGGGGTGAAAGGTGTTACTAAAGTTGATGAACTGTCAATCTCGTGCGAGCACAAGGCAGTGCCGATACAGTCATCAATGTAGCGGAGGAAGAGGTGGGGAATAGTGCCAGTGTAGCAGCAGAAGAAGGACTGTTCCACCCTCTAATGACCGACCCCCTAATGTGAAAGGATTACAGTAAGAGATGGTGCTGTGAGCATTCATTGAAGCACAGAGGTAATGCAGACAGTAAGGTGCAAGAAACTGTAGAATTGGAAGAGAGTGTCAGGATAGCATTAACAATGTGAGTCAGAGGAATAAAGACTGAAGGCTAAAAGAGAGCATTGGCAATCAGATGACGAGCATTGTCTTGTACCTTGTGCAGGACTGCAGGAGAATCAAACAGCCATTCACAATGCTAAAGTATATATACTAAATACAGAGGGAATGTTCCTTTTTCTGTGAGGGATTAAACAGTCAACATAGCCAAATTTTGTACACTCACGTCAAACCCTAGAAATTTGTGAAGCAAAAGAACAAAAAGTCTCATCTTGAATCAATTAATAAACATGCCTTCAGTGAAAGTATGACAAATATGAACACATTTCTGTTGGTGTACTTATTCAGTTCAACATGTTTAAGAGCTTTTCAATAGGTCATGTAAATAAAAAGTTACACAATGTTCCCCTATTGTAACTACAAATAAATAAATTGAGTATTTCAGGATCCAGAGTTTATCACCTCACTTTAAGCTGTCAATATTCAGCTTACTCAGTTGGCCAACGTCACTTCTAAATAGCATAGTTGAGTTAAATATCACACATGGTCTTCAAAACAAACGCTTAATATAGGCAATGCATATGTACATAAATTAGATAATCATTATGCAACAATAACATCACAAAAAAAGTCATACCTCCGATGGAAAAGCAGCTCTTCTTCCTTCCCCACTGCCCCGCCCTCCCCCAAACAATAGAATCATAACTTCTTTGCTTTTGAGCACCATGCTTGTACGTATAAAGCCCAGGATCTCACGTGCCTTTCAATCACTTTCTCAATCTATCCTATCACTTTCAACAATTTTGCATTTCTAGGTCAACTTCCCTATTCTTACATGCCCCTTTAAAATTTTACCTTATAGTTTATATTGTTTCTCTTTATTCTTTCAATCAAACTATATCACTACACCTCTCTGTATTACACTTAATTTGCCTTGTGTCTGCCCATTCTATTGACCTGTTTGTGTCCTTTGGAAGTCTATTGCAATGTTCTCATGTTTGGTGTCATCTGCAGATGTTGAAATACGCCCCTGTACACTTAAATCAAGTTTATTATATTCCAAAGCCATGGTGTTAGCTTCACTTCAATTCTTCCTCCAGTCTGAAATATAACTGTGTGCCATTACTCTCTGTTTCCTGTCATTCAGTCAACATTGTATCTATGCTACAAGTGCCCCCATGACTCCTTAAGCTTCAAACTTACTGGCATCAAATACTGGAGGCTGTCAGCCATATTATGCATTCTTGGCTGGTAGCTCAGAAGTCAGGTGACATTGTGGGTTGCATTTTCAGTGTTGGCACCTGTTGTACCCACAAATCATCATAGTAGCATATGCCAGCCCACAACAGGAGATATTATTATTTGCCTGTCATTAGCCCATATCTCCCAGGTGCAAAAGTCAATGTTTAGGGCCTTCATGTCACACTTGCAGGCATTCTTGATACAAAGCCTTGGGTATCTTACTAACCTCTGGTTTCACCTACTTTGTCATACAAACCATCTTTGTGTATGCATGTATCTTCAATCCTGTGAATGTCTGAGCCACAGAAATTGCAATTGCTTGATTACTGTCAACATACTGGGAAATCTGACCTTCAGAGGACAGCCACATTTACGATTTTGTCCTTCCATGAGCTGTTAGAATGTACTGAAAATAGTGAAGGTAAAAGTTGTTGATCTTCCTTTTTTGACGTCTGTAATTTGTCCGTTTTTCACAACCATAAAACAATGCACCGGGAACATGGGCCTCACAAAATGGTACCCTGGTCCGAAGAATCAGCTTGTTGTGATTCCGTGCACATTGCTTGATTCAGCCCACGCTGGTAACTGATTTCCCTATGTGTGTATTGAGCGCTACATCAAGAGACAGATTGTCTGTCACTGAGAAGCCAAGTAGCAGAATTTGCTAATCACTCCAAGTGAGGCATTACTTAGAGTGATCAAGGATGGATGTATGATATCTATTCCTGACATGTATAGTAAGGGAGAAAAATTATATGTATTGGACAGGCATTCAATAAGCCTTTTTCATATAGTGTCCATGTGCGCAATTAATGCGACATATGAACCTAGAGGTGTGCCAATGATCAAAATGCGGTGTGCTTTTGTATTCACTTTTAGTCTGGATAGATTGCAGAGCTATAGGTTGTTATCATCTGAACTTCTGTTTTTACAGGATAAGTCAGATCCAAGACAAGAACCCAGTTTGATAGATCACAATGTTATTTGTTTTGGTTTTAGCAAAGTGGTTGCTCTCTCTGAAACATAAGCATGCAATGTTGCAGATTTTGCTTTAAAAACACAAAATCAAAGCATATTACAAAAGGGATGCAGGTAAAATGAATAATCTGAACTGTCTACTTATAAATTCAAATAGTTTTAAACGCAGAATAAAAGTTACTCCCAAAACATTCCTTTATAAATTGAAAAGAAACAAAATGCCTCTGTATGGTTCTCAAAACAACATTCCTGGTACAATTACTAAAACGAGACTTTTATAACACTCATGTTAGACTCCCTGTATTTAACACCTCGGTGGATTTAAGACACTTATAATTTCAACTTTTACACTGGAATTGTGGCAACATCTTCCAGAAGTTACCACACACTGGAGCTTCACTGTACTCAGCTTTAATAACCACTTCTGGTCTGGGACTAACACTAACTTTTCAATCCGAGGTAATCTAATTTACTAAATCTATCATTCCTTTTTCAGGAGCACAGCTCTGTACAGCCATTCTGTTAAGATCTTCATAGGACTAACACACTCAAAGTCGAAATAAAACTAAAAGCTTTCAGTTGTGGGTGTCTTGCTTCAGCTTAAAAAAATCAAGACTCCAAAACACACTAACAAACCTTCGAGGCCCCATTAATCCGTTAGTGCATAAATGAATGTACACTACAATAAAAGCAAAATACCGTAGATGCTCAAAATTAGGATAGAAAATGCTGGAGAGTCTCAGCAGATCTGGCAGTACTTGTGGAAAGAAAAACAGTATTAACATTTCAGGTTCAGTATGACTCTTCGAAATCAAGAAGAGTCATACTGCACTCGAACATTAACTCTGCTTCTCTTTTACAAATGCTGCGAGACCAGCGGGGTTTCTTCAATATTTTTGGATTTCATTCATTCTACAGCCAGGCTTCAAAATAGTTTCTAAAATAAATCACTGTGTTTACAGAAATGCTGTACAAGTTAATTAACTTGAAACATACAGAAAAACCCATGTCACGACTTCAAAGCCAGAAATGGAAGCTTACAGCTACTAACATTAAAAATTATACATATAAATGCCACAGTTTACATTACTAGGTAAACTCTTGTCTTATCTGCAAGGAAACAAAGGTCAAGAATATGGAGAAGAAAATACCAATAGAAAGCTTGAAGATGCATCAAAAAGTGTAAATGATTAAAATTTTCCTGTAAAATGTCTATAGATCCATTTAAAAAATAAATTTGCATAAAATCAGAGTTTTGTGCAGAAAAATTTCAAACTCCACGAACACAGTTTCCCTTTTCTATACATTATTCTTTATTCTCTGTAATAGCTGTAGTTCACATCTAGATAGACAATGGGTTTCAGCTTTCACAAAAAAATCTGAAAATTGCAGAATGTCATATAAAATAAGAACAAATATTCCAACATTTCAAGAAATAATGTAAGTTAACTTATTGCGATACCATGGAGCAGCATCTTTTAGTTATAGATATTTATTCCAGATTCATTTTCAATCAGTCAATTGAGCTCTCAGCTTTTTTGAAATTTCATTGTGAAGTTTTTCAAGATTCGTGGGTTTGCCTGTGTGCGTTTGAATCACTTAGATCCTGTTTTCATCAACCTTTCACAGCATACAATGCAAATAAGGTGAAATAATTAAATTTGTTCCATTTAATGGACATGAAAAGTCAAAACACAGATTCAAAGTATAATCAAGCATAATTCTTATGAGCGCATACATAAAAACACGGTGTGAAAGCTGCACTTGTCTGAATTGAATGCCTTTCTTGCGCTGGTTTATATAGTGTTACTTTTTCATCCATGATCTTTATTTGATTAGGACAGATAGTTTCCCTCTTCTCATTCTTCCTTCAGTATACAGTATTCAAATAATGACAAATCTGTTAGGCTTCAGCCTAGCTTTTTCTAAAAGATTTTACTATAGAGATTAAATGCTATAGGTTTTTGTTGTGTTGCAAAATAATTTTGTTTCCAAAAAGAAGAGATTGATGCATTACTTCCATAATCATCACAACTTTGGTCCTGATAATTCATGACTTATAACAATAATTGCTAATTATGGAGGATTCCCCAAGAGACATTTTGATGCAGCATTTTAAACACTACAGGCAGATATCACATTTGCAAACCCTATTCCCTAATTATTATCAATATAAATGTAGTCATGATGTGCCTTCCCTTGCATTTTCTCATTACCTTGGAATGTATAATTTTTTTGCAGACATTGTCAGAACATGAAAATTCTGTCCAACAGGACAATTTTCTGAGTGATCAAATGATCTGAGTTATTATTAACACATTTTCCAAGAGGTACTGTGGTAAAACATTGAGAGACATCCTGAAGAATGCCAGTCTTGTTTCTGTTCCTTAATGTAAGCTTCTCAAAATCATACATTCATATCTCAACATGACCTTTATATTTCTAACTGAAAAATTTCCTGCATTCACTTTTGAAGGGGTTTTCCCTGAGCTATCCAAGTGAACACATTGCGCTTCAATGACAAACTTCTTGTGGTTAACAGACCCAGTGTTTCATGGTTTGAAATCCCACTGACATACTTCTTCCTTACATTGCGGAGTTCAGGAACTGAAGGAGTTCAGCTCGATTTCGGTCTCTCTGTAGGATTGAAAAATAGTTTTATGAGCTTCAATAGACTGAATGCATGTGAATAACTAAAAGAAATGAGAGTTCACACAGGTTTGAAAATGCTGAGCATTGAGTGCCTAAGTTTCTGTTGCACTTTCTTGGGTACAGGCACCCAGTCAGAATGCAAAGTTTCAATTCAACAATAAATTTAAAATTGCAATAATCAATTCTTTTAAAGAAGCTCAAATGCTAAAAATCCAAAAAAAGGCACTAAAATATTGGAAATGGAGGTTGATTAATATTTGAGAAAGAATGAATGATTGATGCATCAGAAATGTTAATCTTATTTTCTCTTTCAGATACAGGCCACCTGTTGCGCATTTTCTATTTCTAGTTGACATTTGGTCAGAAATACAACATGCTCCGGTACATTCTACACATTTACAAAGTTCAAAAAGGATTCAGTTTTCATTATTTCTATTCCTAATTTTTAAGATTATTTTATTAGAAATTTAACAGCCTCAAACATAGAGTACATGTAACAAATTTTAGACAAAAGTTCATTAACTAAAACTGTTGGCTTGGCAAATCAACTCTTTTGCTCATAACGTGTTAAGAGTAATATTAATTTCTCGCCATTAATAATTGACCATTGGACGAATAACCGCAATGGATTTATTTTTTACAATCTTCGCAATCGTAATGTGTCACAACCTGGGTGGTAGGGAAAGATGAAAAAGACTGTGAAATCACACGTTACAAGTTGTGAACTTTATTTGCAGCATAGTCTAAGGACAGAGTACAAAAGTAAGCCAGAGCTCCCTCCCTCAATCACTGCTGGAAAGCGTGCACGTGAGGCAATCAGGCGATAAGAACAAGGTTTTACGTAGTCATTGTAGCCTCCTTATTGCATAATATTCACATAGTTCAAATAAAGGATTCTACTTAATTCTGGTATCAGAAGGCTACAAGCACTTTCGAACCTAACCCCAGTAAAAATGTCACCTTCAGTAGAAGTCTGAAGAAATTTAAATTAAATATGTTAAAAGGACGGACAAACTGTTGGAAAGCCAACAGTTCAAAGCCTTGCAAAACCTCTTTTTTTTTAAACAAGCGTTACAAAGTATTTCAAGTTGGGGATGGTGGAAATTTTAGAAATGGGTTCATAACATGTTTCTCTATTAAGTTCATGTGCTCTTAAAAATAAGCAAGTTAACATACCTCTTTATCATCTTTGGTCTTTTTAACTTTCATTTTTATTTTCTTTCCTGTAATCATGCTGTATGTATCACTTCTGTCCCTGTCTTTCAGAAACTGCAAATAGAATGGTTTTTTGTAAACACAAGTGCGCAGAAAGCATAAAAACAGTGCACTGATCACCACCTTGTGATCAAAGGTGGAACTGCTAACTGATGAAATTCTTCCTTTTTGAATGAGAAACTGAATAAATTCTAAACAGAGATTTAAACTTTCTTTTCTAACTGGAAGGGAAAGGATTTCCTGAACTTCTGAAACACTTTCTAAAGGATATGAAGTGGTGAGAAAAATCTTTACTTTTGTAACAAAAGTGCGGCATTCGTTGCAGCGCACAACATCACATGACTCAGTTACAAAGCTGTGGACGTGTAACCAACAATCAAAACCTATTAAGCATTCTATGCACTGAACTGCTGTTAGAACACATTTGCTTCACCATGTGTAGGTGTTGTCACGCTTTTGTAACACCCAGCACCTTCAGAAAGACTTAAATTTGCTCAAACATACATTTTAAGAGAAAAACACAAAGTGGAGAGCTATAACAAGAATGTGTCTGTTATTATGAAATTTCACACTGAACCCTTCAAGTTTTTAAAAACAGCAAACATCAATTAGTTAGACTATCCACATGTTTTGTTAATCTTTACAATGCAATTTTAATTTATAAAAGTAATAAAAACAATTACACACCAACAAATCCAAAAATGTTGATAGCTATACTCTTCTTGCTTCTCACTCTTTCTGATTTGAGTTACTAACCTCGGAATTTTAGATACAGTGCAAGAATAATACTTTGTTCTATAGAAAGAAGGCAAAGTACGTGAGTAAATCACTTGCCTGTGAAAAGGATGATTTCCTGACAGCTCTGCTTCCTTTGCCCTTATAGATCAAGATTATAGATCATGAAGCCAATCCTTAAGGCACCATCCTTTTTTCTGCTATAAGAAAGCTATTTCCTGACATACTCTCAGCAGATCAGGAACACTTCTACAAAAGACAAGAGCAAAGTAACCTCACCTCTGATGGATCAGATACTAATGCTCAACATATTCTTGTCTAGCCTATAGGTGTAACTGTCTGCTATATGCGACATACGTTGATCAGAAAAACGTAAGAAATAAGAGAAGGGACCAGTCTGTGCACTATTCAATATGTTCACGGCTGACCTTCTATTCCAATTTTCATTCCTCCATCCCTAGGTTTCTTTAGCATCTAAAAATCTACCAATGTTAGTCTTGAACGTACTCAATGCCTGCACATTTATAAGCCCCAGTGTAGAGAATTCCAAATATTTATAACACTCTAACTGAATAAAGTTATCCTCATTGCAGTATTAAATGTCCAACACCTTGTCTAGACATCCCCGGGGTCTCTGTATGGGGGGTGGGGGGGAGCTGCTGTTAGGCACAAACAGTGCTGTAATAACTCTGACCTTCACCAAGAAACTGTTCGCATCTCCTTTTTGCTACTGGTTTTCCCAAAGTTGAGGAAATCAAACCAAACACTGTAAAACTGCAATACTGTTTAATTAAGATGCTGTCTGCCTCTTTGAAATACTTACATTGCCAACCCCTCTTATGGCAGCAGGTAGGCTGCCCATTCCTTGTCTCTCCCACCACTATTAAACCCCCACCCTTAAACCTGACGGTAGGTAGATTGGGTTAGAATTCAGATTTTCAAAAATTTTAACGTGATCCAGTCCCAACACATATTTTTGGGTGTTAAAATTCAGCCAAAAGAAACCATCAGTTAGTTACCTGTATTACTGTTAATTATGAGGAGAGTCTGAGGATTGCCATTATTACTATTAGTTATTGCCACAATTTCAGTGAATTACTCTTGGAAAGATTTACTGGTGGAATCAAACTTTCTCGATCTCTGGTTTTGCTCTCTTACAATCCCTCCACGCTTCTTGGTCCTCAATTCCTTTTCTTCGCCTCTTTGAGGTTGGCTTCATGGTTCTCCTGAATAATTGCTGGAGTGAAACCACAAGCAAAGATACTCAACTAATAAGGAACTAATTGTTATGATCACTTCGAGATTTGTAAATGTCACATGATCAAAGTCCATGTATTTAACATTCGATATGAAGAAGGCTAAAGTTTTTTGCCTTGTTTTCATGGAGGACCATGCATATAATGTATGATGTCAGCAAGTTAGGCAGCAAGATCAAAAACTGTATTAATATTCATCTATGTGATATTTAAAATGAGTAATATATCTTCTGAAAACGTATATCTTCTGAAAATTCGTGTAGGACCCAAGCTCACACTTAACACACATAAAGAAAACACAAGTCTCCTCTTTGCTAATTTCTAAGAATCCAGAAAATGAAGCCAGCCTCAGTTCAAGTTCCCAGAATGATCACACCAAAACGTTTCTTTCAAGTTTGGCACAACTAACAGCAATTCCACTTGGATGATTCAATAAATATAGACATTGAAGATCTGGCTGGGATCAGGATAAAGAAGTGTGATCAACAAATGATGCACAACAGACCAATGTTTCACTGAGACCCTTGCACAATCAGCACCTCATTAGGAAAATCTATTTAGCATTTTAATGCTAGTTATTACTATTGGTTGCAATAGTTATTTTAAACAGAAATTCCAAAAATATATAACACGGTCAACATTAATTGTAAAATATTGCAGAAAAAGATGCAATTGCTTCTATAACGTGAACTTCAGTGCTTCAAGATCTCAGAATGAGAGCCCGTGAAGAAGAAATCTCAGGTGTTGAAAGCGTATATGACAAGAGTTAGTTTGATATTATTTCTAAATTCCATAAGCAAGACAAAAAAAAGCCTCTCTGCTCCTATGATGCTGCTTGGCCTGCTGTGTTCATCCAGCCCTGCACCTTGTTGTCTCGGATTCTCCAGCATCTGCAGTTCCTACTATCTCTGCACCAGTTTCTTTGTCAGATTTATAATTATAATGTAGCTTTATAGTTTTCATCTCTCACTGGTCCCACTGCAACCACTGGCCATCCCCACAACAGAACGTTGTGATTCTACCTCGATTCTGTTAACTACAACCATACCACAGTAGTGTGCAATTACAGTGTGGCAAGTTTTATTATAAACACAGTTTCTAATATAAATACTTAGAAATTTGAAATGTAAAACTAAGGACAGAACACTTGATTTTAAAATGAGGATAGCATGTCCCATTCCAATTAACCTCTAGCCTCTTCAGATTAAATTTTATTTTAACTCTGCAATGCCTCAGGAGACAAAAGTATTATTTCACTAAAAATAATGTTCATTCATTTACAGTTTGTACAGAAAGGGGGCCAGGGATATCAAATTTAATCCAGAAAGTACCAGCAAAAAGATCAGAGTAGCATTTAATGCAAATTGTATTTAAAATATTCAGTCACTGTAAATCAGTAGCACAGATGCTATGCCTAAAATAGCACAACATCCCTATGGCTACAAAGCAATGTGTTCTCTGACATATCACGGGTAATAGATTAGGAGAAACAGTAGGGTGAGGTTGTTGTCAAAATATACTTAGATAATTTTTAAGGTCAGATACGATGTGGTTAGCTTGTGACTGTTAATTAAGATTATGAGTATTCCCTTATCAAATAAAAATAAAAGTGAACCGATTTTCTGATTTAATTTTGTTTTTAACTCAGCAACCGCAGGTTAAATTACCTTAGAAATCTGAACAGGTCCAGAACACACATTCTTTTTCTTCTTGTGCTTCTTTATTTTCTCCTTTTTTCCTCCCTAAAAGGAAGCAAATTGTTTTAACACTAGGAGAAATTCTTTCCCTGGATTGAATAGAAAATGGGCATCAGTTCTATTTCAAAATAACTTTGCACATACAGTATTTTTATAATAAATGTATTAACACGAGAAGAAACTTCAAAATAAATATCCCAAGTACGCAGGAGAAGTTCTCACCTTTTTGTGTTGTTTTTCTTTCTTCCTTTTCTTTATTTTTGATTGTTTCTGGGAGTCTGCCAAAACAATTACAAAATCAGCCTTTAATATGAAACTCCCAATAGGATTCCCTAAATATTTTAACATGCCATACTCAAAGAAAATGTAATCATAAAAGATTAGTTAACAAATTATTGCTAAAGAATGCTCATTCATTTTCAATTGATTTTCCATATTGCTTTATTTTTCACCTATATAGTAGCCATGAGAAATATTGATCCACAACACAACCGCGATTCTTCTCAAGAGTACATTACTGGTATAAAAATTGATACACATTTATAAAATTCTGCACGGAAGATACTCACAAAAGCACTATCAAACATTTATGCTTACATGCTGTCTGGACCACAGTGGAAAGCAAATAGCCTGCTATAAACGCAGAATAATGATGTGGTGTTTTGTAAAAATTATATTGGAAATTCATAGTTTCATTTGGCTGGATTCTCTCTTAAGATATTGACTAAGTGATTAGAGTCCAGGATTTGCATTTTCTATGAATGAAGCAGGTTTGAGGAGTTCTCCTTTTCCACATTATTTTACAATGGAGATAATCTGCTACAGCGGTTTTCAAAGCTTTTCTTCAGGCGAGATTCAACATTTCAAAGTTTTTGTAACAATTTCCAAAGTAATTTCAGTTACTTGCTTTCCTCTATCCATGGAGTGCACAAGAATTCTTTGCTCCTTCAATTTTGCTCAACATTCCCTCATTTTTCTCTCTTGTACTTTATGCTTCTTTACTTCCATCTCTCTTTTTCAGTTCCATTTTACTCTCCAGTTACACAGCTTCTGTTGGCTGTGGAACAATCATTCAAATAGTTTGCGTCATCTACTGTCTTATTGTGGAGCAACAGGCATGGTGCAAGGAGAGAGCAAGTGGAATGAGAGTGAGCCATGGAACTGTAGGATTGACAGGTTGAAGTGGGGCATGAATCATTGCAATTGTCACGAAAGTGCTAATGTAATTCAGGCAAGCTAATGGCAATAAATGTGAATTTGACCATTTTCCAGCCACACTGTGCACTCTACCGGGACAGTGTTCATGTCCTGTGGTTTCAGAACTACATTTTAAAAACTTATTAAAAGTTATTGCAAGATTCTAAACAGCTTTGATGTACAGAGGGATCTTGGGGCTCAAGTCCACAGCTCCCTCAAAGTGGCCACACAAGTGGACAGGATGGTAAAGAAGGTATGTGGCATGCTTGCCTTTATCGATCAGGGAACCGAGTACAAGAGTCAGGATGTCATGTTGCAGCATTATGAGACTTTGGTGAGACCACACTTAGAGCATTGCATTCAAATCTGGTCACTACATCACAGGAAGGATGTGGAGGCTTTGGAGAGGGTGCCGAAGAGGTTTACCAGGATGTTGCCTGGATTAGAGGGTGTGAGCCAAAGGGAGAAGCTAGAAAAATTTGAGTTGTTTTCTCTGGAGCTGCGGCGGCTGAGGAGAGGCTTGATAGAAGTGTGTAAATTTTTGAGATGGAGAGAAAGGGTTGACAGACAGAATATTTCTCCCAGAGTTGGAATGTCTAATACTAGGAGGCTTACTTTTAAGGTGAGGAGGCAAGTTCAAAGCTTTTTTACACAGAGTGGTAGGAGTCTGAAACGTGCTGCCAGGGGTGGTGGTCGAGGCAGATACAATAGGGGCATTTAAGGGACTTTTAGATAAACACATGAATATGCAAGGAATCGAGGGATAGAGACCAAGGGCAGGCAGAAGAGATTAGTTTAATTTGGCATCATGTTCAACACAACATCATGGGCTGAAGGGCCTGTTCCTGCGTTGTACTGTTCTCTATGTTATTCATGGGATGTGGACTTTGCTGGCTAGGTCATTACCTATTGCCCATTCCTAATTACTCTTGTGAAGGTAGTGGTGAATCACCTTTTTGAACTGCTACAGTCGCTGTGATATAGGTACAGCTGCAATGCTGTTTGGAAGGGATTTCCAGGATTGCGACCTAGTGGCAGTGATGTAACAGTAACATACTTCCAGGTCAGGACAGGGTGTGGCTTGGAGGGGAACTTGCAGGTGGTTGTATTCCAATGTAACTGTTGCTCTTAACTACTGATCAATTGACAATACCCGAACTGCCATCCCGTGACAGTAATCAACCACTCCCAACAATTCTGGATTATTATACATCACACAGGAAAAGGATTCCTACATTGTTACAAAGTAGAAAGAAATATAAACTTTAGCCCAAGATGAATTAGCATTCCACATGTACTATCAAAATTCAGTTCTCTAATTTTAATATTAGTGTAAGGAGCCCACATGATTAAACAAACAAACTGCTTCAGAAATATTGTGAAATTGCAATATATGTAGAAGAATGCAGCCCTCAACCTGAAGTTCTAAGTGCAAACAAGGGACAGCTGTAATATTCACTATCTCGCTTCCCATGTGTATAGAATGAGCCAAAGGGGTAAAAGTTAATGATGATATTCGACAGCTGCATGACCTTGAATGAATCCTGTCAACATTCCTGTACGTGCCGAAGCCGGCACAATCAATGTGTTTTTCTGTAGTAGTTTGTTTCTGTGCCTAGCTGTTTGTTACACTGTATACGAGACAGAGTTTCGATCCAAGTCGCTGGACTTCACCTCGGACCGGGATCGTGAACGGTTCCAGGAACAACCTCAGCCTCCAGACCAGCTGTTGACTGAGGGGTCCCCAATGGGCAGAAGGGCGTGAGGCTTATTGTTTTTCCTTCTCTTTTTCATTCTTTTTATTTACTTAATAAATGTTCCTTTCTTTTTATCGTCTTTTATTATTACTCAATAAATGTTCATATTTAAGCAAATTGCTGTTGTTGAGCCTTTTCTTAACTACATTTAACCAAATCCGAAAAGAACTGCTTGGATACACTCTGTGATCCAAGGCACCATGAAAAGTGCAGAAGAATGTTGTATAGCAATGAAAGCCTTTTAACTTAACTTGTGTTAAAAATGGTACTCCAGCTCCCCACTTTTCAAAGGTAAAACAGAGTTTGTAAATCAACAGATAAGTAACATGATATATTTCACACGCTTCACTCTTGAAATTCAAAGTGAGTTTCAACTACTCACAGTGCCTTATACATTTACCTCTACTACTTGACCTGCTTCTGCTACTTGAAGATGATGACAAACTTGAAGAGGATGAACTTGATGATGATGTGGAGGAGGACCTGCTTCTGCTTCGTTTTCTTTCTCTTTTTGTTTTTCCTACATAAAAGAATATTTGCATATTTGGAACAGTGCAAAGTTAACCAAAATTTCTCATACATATCATTATACAGCTTCAATAAGTGCACCGAAACTGAACTGTTAAACTTCTCTTCCAGTGTAATTCCAGGTTTTATATTAGAGCTTCCACAATTCCAAAGAGGATAATGACACCAACTGCAAAGCTAGCTCTTAGTTCAACACCTGACTATTTAAGGCCAGCTAGCTCAGGATGTGCCAGTGTCTTTGGCTAAATATCACACCATACAGATTACATTTGTCCAATTAGCTGTTGGAGGTCCAAAGTAAATTTTTCTATTGCTGTTATTTCGGAAACATCACTTGCATTTATATAGCACCTTTAAGGTTGTAAAAGCTGCTAAAGCATCGGAAAACTATCAGCTGTATGAGCCACCTGAAGATGTTTTACAATAGGTGCTCAAAAATCTGGGAAAAAAAACAATACTTCTTAAAGAATGCCTTAAAAAGATGACATTGAAATGAAGAAAGTTCCAGAGCTTTAGGCTGGTATGGTTGAATGCACAACTGCTAATAGTGGAATGCTTAAAAAAAAATCAGAAATGCACAAGAGGCCAGAATTGAAGAATAAAGATCTCAGTGAGTTATAGAGCTGGAGAAGAAGATTAGGGAAAGGCCATGGAGGGATTGAAAACATGGCTAAGAGTTTTAAAACAAAGTTGTTGTTTGACCAGAGCCCAGTGTAGGTCAGTAAGCACAGGGCTGATGGATAAACAAAACTTGGTGCGAGTTAAGATAGGGGTAGAGAAGCTTTGGATATAGTCAAGTTTACAATGGGTGCAAGCTGAATGATCGGCCAAGAAAGCTTGAATATAGTCAAGACTACCCTCAGAATGTAAAACTTTACAGATTTATGCAATGTATTGTGGTAGGAATAACAGAACCGTATGCAGTTTATCTCTAAAAAGAAATGTTTTAACAATATTTCTGCTTTACTTTTTCTGTGAATTTTACACTGTATCATTTTATTCTGACATCTATCTTCAGCCAAGTGTTAGTCTCCAATAATGTAAAAGGCTAACAAAATATTGGCCTTTTCCTCAAGAAGGCTGAAATAAAAAGAGGCAGAAGTTTTGTTACAACTGTGAACATCTGGTTAGTTCTGACCACCAAACCTTAATGAATAAACTTTTCTTGGAGTGGGTACAGGACATATATTGTAGAATGATAAAGGGTTAAATTATGAGGGCTATTGCACAGACTAAGTTCGAATTTCCTTGACCACAGAGGTTTAAGGAGTGTCTTAAATGAAGTATTTAAGATGATTAAAGGATTGGTAGGGCAGATAAAGAAACTCTGTTTTAGTCAGAACAGAAGTGGGAGGAAATAACTTAAAATCAGAGTCAAGTTATTTGGGGCTGACTTCAGAAAGCGCACCTTCACACACTGGTTAGTGGAAATCTGGAATTTTCACCCTCAAAAAGCTAATGAAGTGAGGTCAACTGAAAGGTTCAGCACTGAGGTTGATGGAATCTTGTCAGATAAAGGTTATAACAGTTACAGAACAAACAATGATACAACACAAACAGAAGTTGCTGGAAAAGCTCAGCAGGTCTGGCAGCATCTGTGAAGAAAAAATCAGAGTTAATGTTTCGGGTCCGGTGTCCCTTCCTCAGAACAACGATTCAAATTCTCCATAATCTAAATGAATGACAAAACAGGATCCAGGAGTAAAATGGCCTGTTCCTATTCCTATATTCCTAATGCACCATACCGCGATCTTGGATACTTGGCCTTGGTAAACCCCTGCTGTTGGGTTCATTCTCAATGATTCTTCATTGCACTGTTATTTGGTCAGTCCTTCAGCAGGTAAAACCTGATCCTGAATGGACCTAGACCATGTGATAAGTCAACTTTCTATCCATCCCCGAATCGGCTGCTGTTTTGACTTGATTTGTAATGAAACTGTTCCCGACCTACTTTATAATACAAACATATGAATGAAGAGCAGGAGTAGGTCATGGCTGGTCTGATTAGTCCCTGGTTGCGCTGATAACTTTTAACTGCCTAGTTTATCAAGAATTTATCTACCTCTACCTCAAAAATAGTCAAGGACTTTACTTCCACCACCTCGTAAGAGAAAGAGTTTCAAAGATGCACGACCCTTTGGAGAGAAAAAAATTCTCATCGCCTCTTTCTTAAATGGTTGACCCCGTATTTTCATGACGACACCAGTTCTACATTCTACCATAACAGAAAACATATTTTCCACATCAACCCTGTCAATACCCATCAGGAACATCACTCATTGCTTCCTGCCAACAGGAAAATGACCCATTTATTATTACTTTCTGTTTCTGCTTACCAAGCAAATCTTCTAACGATGCCAATATGTTACCCCCTACATGATGAGTTTTTTTTTCTCCCCACAATAACCTTACTGAATGATTCTGAAAATCTAAATACAGTACATCCACTGATTCCTTTATCCACACCATATTACTTCCTCAAAAGAACTTTAATAAATTGATTAAACATGATTTCCTTTTCACAAAATCGTGTGATACTGCATGATTGTCCTGCTAAAATACCTTGAATAATAAGTTCTAAATCTTCCCTGTGACAGATGTTAAACTAACTGGCCTGCAATTTCCTGCTTTATGTTTCCATCGCTTTCTGAATAAAAGAGTCACACACACAATCTTCCAATTGTATAGAACCTTTCCCGAATCTTGGGAGTTTGGAAAATTAAAACCAACAAGCCAACTGTCTCACTAGCAATTTATTTTAAGACCCTGGAATGAAGTCCATCAGAACCTGGGCAATTATCAGTCGAGAGCTCAATCAATTTGTTCAGTACCACCTTCCCAATGACTGTAATTTTCTTGAGATCCCCTTTCATTTCCTGTTTTACAGTTATTTCTGGGATGTTACTGTATCTTCTATAATTGAAGACTGATACAAAATACCTGTTCATCAGCCATCTCCTTATTTTCCATCATTATTTCCCCAAAATCACATCCTATAGGACCAATGCTCACTTGGTTAACTTTTTTAAAAAATAGCTATAAAAATTTTAACTATCTATTTTAACATTTCTAGCTAATTTTCAGTCTACTCGTTTTCCCATTTCTTATTCAACTTTTAGTAATTCTGTGCTGTATTTTTATGATCTGTCAAATTTTCTGACCCACCGGCCATCTTTGTAAAATCATATGCTTTTATTGTAAGTTTAAAATGATCTTTAATTTTTATAGCTAATTATAGATCTCCTTGGAATTTTTCATCCTGTTGAAACGTATTTTGTGTTTTCTGAAATATTTCCTTAAAATGTCTGCCACTGCGTTTCTATCGATATAGTTCTTAACCTAATTTGCCAGTTCACTTTTGCTAGCTCAGCTTTCATGCCCTCATAATTGCCCTCATTCAACTTTAAAATACAAGTCTTGAACTCATTCTTCTCTCCATCAAAGTGAATGTAAAATTTAGTCATATAATGATCACTGCTATTTAGGGGTGTCTTTACAATGAGGTTATTAATCAATCCTATCTCGTTGCACAATACTAGGCATGTATAAGCTTCCATGCTGTCTTTGCCACAACTCCTAGGTTTGCTGATGCTGCTGCTCTTCCAAGTTTTGTCTCCCAACTGTATTTTTGTTTACTAGCAGGTAAGTAAATTTATTTAAGTTTACTGATTACTGTCTGTTTTGCAATCAGTGATGAAATGATGGTGCTTGCGGCTGCCCACAAAGATTTAACAACCTCTGTGGCATAGATTTCCCATTTTGAATCTTCTGCTAAGTCATGGGAGTTTCTAGTAATAAGCAACTAATCACATTTAATTACATCTTACCAAGTGTGAATTAGGTCACTGGACATACACAGGAGATTTAAGGTAGAAGCTGAAATGTCAAACAAACATTTATTATTTTTAAAAATATGAACATGTTATTTTAAGAGGGGGAGATCTGACATTCCACAAATATAAAATCAGCTTTTCAAGACCAGAGTGGTTTTTCAACAGCAATTTGTTCATTCAACAAGAAGCAACCTTTGTGAGGCTTTTTACAGAAAAACCCATACTGTAAAAGGGCAAGCTCTTGTCAGTTCAATGATTATCAAACTGCGTACAAGTCTGGGGAATGGTGGGGTAAGAATCCAATGCAGAAATGTAAAAACACTGACAGCAACTTCTGACTTTCCATTTATAAGTATACATATGCAAATATCAGATGTTGCTGTCAGTTTCAGAGGAGTGATAACAGCAAATGTCGCTTTGCCATCATTACTCCTGCACAATCTTCCTTTCAATATGCATAAAGTCACAGAAAAAGTGGATCATTCCTTCAGAGATTTCACACAGGCACAGAAACATGAACAGCCTTTTTATTACTGTAAAATTACAGTATTCAAAAATTATTTTTACTTTGCTTATTGTGATTCATGTGTCAGTTCTCTTCACAGGTTCATTATGTTGTGAGGCCTCATAATGCTGAAGAGCTGGTCTCCCACACTTGTCCCATTATCTGACTTCATGCCAATATTGATGTTTACACCCATTCTCAACAACACCAGTCTTGCTTCATGGTATTTTGCCAGGTTCACTCTGATCATCCTACACCTACCTGATGTTCATCCATATTGTGTCTCAAGCAGCAATTTCCATCTCTGTCCATTTAAATGCCACACTTAGTAGACTACTCTCACAACCCTAGAATGTAAAAATTTAGCAAATTGATTTTTAACATCCTTAAAGTGCTGTATTCTGCCACCATGAAGCGTAACCTGCAGCTCTCACTAACTCTTTCCCAGCACCCATGAGAGAAAAACAGCATAGGAAGAAACAAGAAAGAAGTGACATTCATAGATGAGAAAAAAAGAAGCACACAGAAGCAGATGAGAAAACAGGCAGAAAACAAACAGAAACTTACATAGATCAGATAGAAAACAAATATTTGCATTCATGTTGCGCCACTCACACTTGGAGAACATTCCAAAGTACTTTACAACAGCTTGAGTACTTCTGAATTGCAGTTACTGCTGTATTGTAGGAAACATAACAGCTCCTTAGTATGCACAACCCTCATTATCAGCCTAGATGTGTTGAAATCCCTGGAGTGGGATGCAAACCCATTCAACCTTTCAGAGTTGAAGGGAAGAGTGCCAGTATTGAGTCACAACTGATACATATGCAAGACAGGCAGACACTATCCTCCAAAATGAAACAATACAGGCGATCTACTTGTAAAACCATTTAATTTGCACTTTATGTTTCTCAAACAATTAATTCTTGTAATGTGTTATAAGCAGATGAGCTGGGGTAAATTGGCTCCCCTTGTTTTAACCCCCTTGCGTAGCCAAAACAAAGATGTTTAATTCTTTTTAGCATACAGCTATATATCACATTTCCATTAAAACACAATTTGCCAGCTCAAAATTAAAGAGTTAATTACATAGTCGTGGTGCCAGAACCGAATAGAGTTCTCTTATTGAGGGCTAATCATGTTTTGTACAGACCCACCAAACTTTCTTGCTTTTGCACACTTCTTTTTAAATTCAGTCATGGGATGTAATGTTCTTTAGCTAGACAAATATTTATTATCTATCCCCTGTTGCCTTTGAGAAGGTTCTGGCAAACTGCCTTTGTGAACTGTTGCAATCCCTTAGGTGCAGGTTAGGAAGGAGATTCCAGGATTTTGACTCAGTAGTGAAGGAACGGCAAAATACTTCCAAATCAGAATGGTGTGCAGTTTGGAGGGGAACTTGCAGGTGGTGATATTCCAATGTATTTACCGCCCTTGTTCTTCTAAATGGGATTGCAGGTTTGGAAGATGCTGATTAAAGAGCCTTGGTGAATATCCGCAGTGCATCCAGTACATGGCACATACTGTTGCCACTGTATGCCTTTGTAGAAAGAATGCATGTGTGCCAATCAAATGGTCTGCTTTGTTCTGGATGGTACCAAATTTCTTGAGTGTGGTTGAGCAGCACTCATCCAGGTAAGTACAGGGTATTCCATCACACCCCTGACTTATGCCTTGTAGATGGTGGACAGTCAGTGCTGGATTCCTAGCCTCTGGTCTGCCCTTGTAGCCATTATATATTTATATGATTACTCCATTTAGTTTCTTATCAATGGTAACCTCCGGACTATTAATAGTGGGGAATTCAGTGACTGTAATGTCATTAAATATTAAAGGATGGTGATTATCTTCTCTCATGTTGGAAATGGTCATTGCCTAGCACTGTGTGGTGTGAATGTTAATTCCAACTTTTTAGCCCAGCTTGAATATTGTCCAGATTTTGCTGTGGTTGGACACAGACTGCTTCAATATTCGCAAGTGGTGCTGAACATAGTGGAATCATCAACGAACATCCCAACTTCTGACCTTGTGATGGAGGGATGAAGCAGCTCAAGGTGGTTGGGTCTAGAACACCAACCTGAGAGACTCCTGGAGAAATGCCCTGCAGCTGAGATGATTGACCTCCAACAATCACAATTGTCAATTGCACTAGGTACAACACTAATCAGCAGACGGTTCTTCCCTTGATTCCTATTGACTCCACCTTTCCTAGGGTTCCTTGATTCCACATTCAGTAAAAATGGCCTTGATGTCAAGGGCAGTCACTCTTACCTCATCTCTGGAGTTCAGCTCTTTTGTTTATTTGTAAACCAAGGTTGTAATGAGGGCAGTAGCTGAGTGGCCCTGGCAGAATCCAACCTGAGCATCCATGAACAGTTTATTGCTAAGCATGTGCTGCTTGATAGCACTATTAATGACCTCTTTCATTACTTAATTGATGATCAAGGGTAGACTGATTGGATGCTAACTGGATGGGTTGCATTTGCCCTGCTTTTTATGTACAGAACATATCTGGGCAATTTTCCACATTGTCAGGTAGATGCCAGTGTCAGGTGTACTGGAACAGCTTGACTTGGGGTACTGCAAGTTCCGGAGCACAAGTCTTCAGTGCTATTCCCAGAATATTGTCAGGGCCCATAGCCTTTGCAATATCCAGTGCCTCAGCACTTTCTTGATATCAGATGGAGTGAATTCAAATGTCTGAAGACTGGCATCTGAGATGCTGGAGACCTCTGAAAGAGGGTGAAATGCATCATCTATTCTGCAATTCTGGCTGATGATGGTTACAAATGCTTCAGCCTTATCTCTTGCACTGATGTGCTGGGCACTCCCATCACGGACGGTGGGAATACTTGTGAAGCCTTCTCCTCCATCAATTATTTAATTATCTACTATCATTCACAACTGAGGAGCTTAGATCTGATCCATTAATTGTGGGATCACTTAACTCTGACCAACTTGCTGCTTATGCTGTTTGGTATGTAAGCAGTCCTGGTGTAGCATTACCAGGTTGACACCTCAATTTTAGTTACTCCTAGTGCTGCACCTGGCATTCTCCCCCTGCACTGTTCATTGAAGCAGGATTGCTGTTAGCTTGATGGTAAAGGAAGAGAGGGAGTTATGCCAAACCATGAAGTTATAGATTCTGGTCGAATACATTTCTGCTGCTGTTTACAGCACACCGCGCCAGGTCTTGAGCTGCTGCATTTATTCAAAATCTATCCCATTTAATAAAATCATGAGGAGCATGGATTGGGTGAATAGCCCAAGGTCTTTTTGTGGGGCAGGGGCAAGAGTCCAAAACTAGAGGACATAGTTTAAACTGTTTAACGTGAAGGGGAGACCTGAGGGATAATTCTTTCATGCAAAGTGTGCTATGGGTATGGATTGATCTGCCAGAGGAAGTGGTGGAGGTAGGTATAATTATAACATTTAAAAGGCACTTGGATGGGTGTATGAATAGGAAGGCTTTAGAGGGGTATGGACCAAATGCTGGCAAATGGGACTAGGTCAGCTTCTGGTTGGCACAGAAGAGTTGGACCAAAGAGACTGTTTCTGTGCTGTATGACTTTATGGTGGTAATACCAGAACTCTGTCTATTTACAAAACCGAAGATAAAGTATGCCTTGCTAACTGCTTTCTGAACCGTTCCTGCCATCTTCAATAACTTATGGATATATACAAATGCGTACAATCTCTCTGCCCCTACACCCCTTTAAAATTGTAAACTTTATTTTATATTGCCTATCCTTATTCTTTGTATCAAAATGTATGACTTCACATTTCTCTGAATTAAATTTCATCTGCTGCATGCCTGCCCAGTACAAGTCTACGTCTTCTTGAAGTTTATCTTGATACTCCTCCACATTCATAGCATTTTGAAATGTTGCATTATTTGCAAATTTTGAAACAATGCCTGTTGCACCCAAGCCCAAGTCATTAATAAAGATCAAGAAAGCAATGATCCCAGCATCAACTCCAATCTTCTGCCAATCCAAAACAAAAAATCACTTGATCACTTGTGTCTGTTACATGTTGCTCAACTAACATCATATCCAGGTTTCTACTGTCCCTTTTATTCCACAAGATGAGATTCCTTTATGCAGCATTGGAACGTAGCCATAACTACACTTTCTGCTTACAGATCATTGACTCTTTTACTGTGGGACACTACCCTCTGGCGGGCAGAGTCCTTACTGGTTATGCATTCAGCCTATGGTGGAATGGTATGTTAAACACAGACGTGGCTTGGGTCTGGGGCCCTGTGGAAAGGACTGTTGCTATGCTAAAAGGTTTATCAAGAAGCAAACTTGGCCAAAGACAAGGCAAGGGTATCAGAGGGCTCTACTAGTGACTAAGGCAAAGTGGCAAGAAAGCAGTATAACTGGCAGGATATAGAGAGACTAGCAGCAGCCCCTGACTAGACGCTGATGATATCTCATATAATGCAGATGGTGCTGATAAGCCATCAGGGGGCATATTCCAGTGTTCACTGTGGCTAAAGTTCTCTTCCAGGAAAAAAAAACGGGGGCAACCCACATTTGTGTTTGAGATTGGAACGAGAAAAGATTGCAGGCTCAGGCCTGGACACTAAGACTGCGGTGAGGCCATAAGTGAATTCCAAATTTGTATCAGATCTGAAGCCTGCCAAGCTTCAGTAGGACTCCTAGGGGTAATGGTGGGTACAGGATCTCAGCAAATCTCCTGACTGTAACAGGTTAGTTGGAACAGGGATGCAAATGGAGGAACTCCAGGGGACAATAAGGAAAAGTAAAATTAGGTCATATTGTTTGTTAGGTCAGATTGAATCACAGAATTGTTACAGTGCAGGAGGAGGTCTTTCAGCACATTGTGCAGCATCATTTCCTCAAATTAGCATCACAAGCATCTCCTGCTTCTTCTCCATATACCTGCATACCAGTTCTATCCAAATAATCATCCAATGCCTTCTCGATTGTCTCAATTGAATTTGCTTCCACTACATTTCCAGGCAATGAATTCCACAACCTAACTACTCGCTGTGTGAAGACATTTTTTTCACAGTACCCTTGCTTCTTCTGTACATCACTATAAATCTATGCCCTGTCATCCTTGTTCCTTTTATGAGCGGGAACAGCTTCTCCCTATCTATTCCAGTTAGTCCATTCATGATTATGAAAATCTTTATCAAATCTCACCTCAGCTTTGTTCTCTCCTTGGAGAACAGTCCCAACTTCTTCAAACCATCTTCATAACTGAAGTTTCTCATTCCTGGAACCATTCTTCTAAAATCACATTTGCATTTTCTTCAATACATTCACATCTTTCCTATAAAGTGGCACCCAAAACTGTGCACAATACTCTAGCTGAGGTATAACAAGTGTCTTATACAAGTTTAACATCATCTTGCTCTTGTACTCTCTGCCACTATTAATAAAACCATGGATACTGCATGCTTTATTAACTGCTGCCTCATTTGTCCTGCCAGCTTCAATGATCTGTGCACACACACACCCAGATTCCTCTGCTCCTGCACTAATTTAGAATTCTACCTCCTATTTTATATTTTCTTTCAATGTCCTTCATACCAAAGTGTACCACCTCACACTTCTCTCATTGAACTTCATGTACCACCTCTCCATCAACTTGTCAACATCCTTTCGGAGTTCTACACTGTCTTCTTCACAGTTTACAATGCTTTCAAGTTTTGTGTCATCTGCAAACTTTAAAATTATCCCCTGCACACCAAGATCCAGATCGTTAATATGTATCATGAAAAGCAAAGGTCCCAATACAGACTCCGAGGGAACTTCACCACAAACCTTACTCCAGGGCAAAAATTATCCATCGAAGATTATTTTCTGTTTCCTATCACTCAGCCAATTTTGTATCCACATTGCTACTGTCCTTTCCATGATCCATTCCTTTCCTCACAAGTCTGTTGTGTGGTATTGTACAGAACAGAATGTCCCAGGATGAGACCTGATGGTTGGTATGACCTGAAATTCTGAAAGTATGTTACAGAGGAAACAGGAAGTTGAATGCTTTTAATATGTGTTACACAATTTGTATAGTTGAGACAGGGTCTCAGACTTGACCGGCCTGTTCACTTTTATATGTGCTTGAATAAAAATATTTGCAGACTTGAACCCCACAGACTTAACACCAACAAACGTAAATAGATTTCAGTTCTAAATTGATTTGTTTCATCTCTTACTCACAAGCCCCCATTTCGCAAAGGCATTTAGAATTAACTTGCAATTTGAATGATTAAGCAGGCAGGGCAACTGGAGATGTGACTAGTCTGAAGGCTGACCTAGGAGCGGTAGGTCTGCATAACAGACCAGGGAACAAATGAAAGTGAGAGGGGTTCCTGGGACTAAAACGGAGGCAACATTTTAAAGTCACAACTTCAGAATATTGGGGGCGTCACCGAGTTTGCCAGTGGTGGTTTGTGGCATAGTGCTGTTGTATTTGATTTAGTAATTTCAATGTTTAAGAGTAATGGCAGATAACAGAATTATTAAAACAATCAGTACCTCGGTCTCTTTTTTTCTGTTCTTCTGAAGATGTGCTGGGCTTCTTAATTTTCCTTCTGTCGCTGTCTATCCTTCTTTCCATGATAAACCAAAGATAATCACAAATTTTACTAACAAAAAAGGCCCTAGAACAGATCAAAATAATTCTAGTGAGAACATAAAGCACTAATACAATTACATTTCACATGTCCGATTAAGCAGCATACTGAGCTGATTTACACAGGACCCTCAATTGTTCATCTCAGTTGAGAATCTTTGAAGGACTTTTGCTAGTATTTTGAAAGCATTGTTATGATTACTTTCTCCGTTTTCACGACAAAGACTTGCTTTTATCGTAGCATGACTTTAATATGCACTGGGATAGTTTTGAAGTTTATACTGCGGTGTTGAGAATCTGAGCTGGAAGATGTTGTGATTCCTGAAAAGTGCCTCAGCATCACCACCCCAAGTGGACACCAATCCATTTGAGAGAATGGATATGCTCTGGAGTATAGGCCAGGGTCTGGAGGGTTGGCAGGATGTTGGATGTAGGCCGAAGTGGGTGGTGTGGTCTGGAGTGTGGGCAGAGGGTAGGGTGACAAGAGGGAGGGTTTGCCTGGAGTGTGGGCAGGGTTTAGGGAGATTTGTCTGGAGTGGGGGGTTTTTCTGGACGTAGCCGAAGGACGGGGATGGTACAGTCTGGAGTGCAAGCGGAGGGTGGATGGGGAGTATAAGAAGCAGGTGAGGAATGTAGGGAGGGGAGTGGAGAGTTGGCAGGAAGGTGTGGAGTGTGATGTTTGTCTGGAATGGTGGAGGGGGTAAATTCTGGACGTAGCTGCAGTCTAGAGTAGGTAGGTGAGAAGAGGGAGGGTTTGTCTGGAGTGCAGGCAGGGGGTAAGTGAGAAGAGATAGGGTTTGTCTGGAGTATAGGCAGGGGGTAGGTGAGAAGAGATAGGGTTTGTCTGGAGTATAGGCAGGGGGTAGGTGAGAAGAGATAGGGATTGTCTGGAGTATAGGCAGAGGGTGGGCTGTACAAGGGGTTATGGAGTGTAGGCAGGGCGGTATGAGGATATGTAGGGATTGTTTGGAGTGTAGACATGAGGGGGATTCTGAATGTGTCCGGGGAGGTGGTGCAGCCTGGAGCGTAGGGGGTTATGGAGATTGGAGGTGAGTGCAGTGTGGGGCGGTGCAGGTCGGCAGGGGAGAGGGGAACTGGGGGTCTGGGAATGTAGCCTGAGGGTAAGGGCCGGGGTAGTGTTTGTGGTCGGGGGCGGTGTGGGATAGAATGGTGCAGGCCGGCGGCCGGAAGCTGGAGTTTAGGCCCAGGCCCGAGAGCGGGGCCTTCGGCTCGGTTCCGCCGCCAGCGGAGAGCCGGGTAGGGCCCGCTGCTGTCAAACCGGAGCCGGGTGGGAGGGAGGGGGAGAGTGAGCCGTATCCCCATACACCCCACCCCGGGTAGTGTTTCCCTACCGGGAGCCGCGGCTCCTGTTGTCCGGGAGGAAGAATAATCCTCGGCGTCTTCCTCCGTGTAACCGCCCCGTTTACCCTCCGTCTCAGGAAATGACAGGACCGTGTCCCAGCGCCGCTCACACACCGAGCTGCTGGCACCACCTTCGGGAAGGTTTCACTTTCTGTGGGGGTTCGGGGATTGCGAACAGAAATGCAGGTCGGGTTTGTGTATTTATTGACATCGCTCTTCACAACCACAGTACGTGCCTAAAAAGGTGTTTTTTTTTTACAGTCGATGAGGTCCCTCTGAAGTCTTGCCACTGTTGTAAATACAGGAAACACAGCGGCTCAGATTGTACGCAGCGAGTTCCCACAAATAACAATGTGATGCCATCATCTGTTTCTTTTTGTGGAGTAAATATTGACTTCCCTATTGTTCTTTGAAATAATGCTGTGGGATGTTTTTTGCATCCACCTGAGAGGGACATCTGTCACGGTTTTATCCCCTCATCCAGGTTCTTTCGGTACCAGTGTCAGCTTTGAAGGAAGCCTTGAGCCCACAAGCTCGTCCCTGAGATAAAAGACAGCTACCAGCTGAGCGATTGCTGACAAATACACTGAAAGAACATGTATTTTAGACTGAACGTAATACTGCCAATTTAAAAGAGTTGATATAAGATCATTCAAAGATATGACAATAAATACGTGAAAGGAGTGGAAAAGCATAAGATGATTTCTGTGAAGTTTGTCGAGAACTTGTGGATGGTGTTGATTTAATGACTGGTTAGTAACTAGGAGTGGGCTTCAGCTTGATGCTGCACTGTGAAAATGCCAAAAGCAATGCTCTTAGCTATATCTCTATGTACATTTAGCAGGGGCAGAGTATTTATTATTCATTCATGGGATGTGGGCACCCCTGGCTGAGCCAGTGTTTATTGTTCTTATCTAGTTTTCCCTGAAAAAGTGCTGATGAGCTACCTTTTTGAAATGCTGCAGGTAGGTAGATCCAGAATGCCGTTAGGGAGAGAATTCCCAGGCCTTTACTAGTGACACTGAAGAAATGGTAATATGTTTCCAAGTCAGGAAGTTGAATGGCTTGTAGAAAAAATTGCTGGTGCTCGTGCTTCTAGATGGTAGTGGTCAGTGGTTTGGAAGATTTAATCAAAGGATTCTTGGTGATTTTATGCATTGCATTTCGTAAATGGCACACACTGCTGCTTCTGTGCATCAGTTGTGCCAATCAAGTAGGCTGCTTTGTTCTGGACGGTGTTAATCTTCTTCCGTGTTATTGGAGATGGAATCATCTAGCATGTGTGGAGCATTCCATCATTTTCCAACAGTGTGCTTGCAGATGGAGATTAGACGTTGGGGAGTCAGGAGGTAAGTTGCATGCTGCAGTCTTCCTGGCCTCTGACCTGCTTTTGTAGCCATGGTATTTATATGTTGAGTCCAGTTCAGTTTCAGGTCAGTGGTAACCCCCAGGATGTTGATAGAGTTACGATAATAAAAATGGCTTCGAAAGATGACAAGCTGAGTAGCAGAGCTACAACTAAACGACTTGTATTAAAAAAAAGTGCCTTTAAAGTAATAAGCTGTCCAAGGTGCTTCATTGGAGCACTATTAAACAAAATATGTTAATTAAACCACGTGATTAGGGCAGAAGACCAAAAGCTTGGATAGTTCAGCAGCAAAAGGCAATAGGTTTGAGCAATATGTTATTTGTGAGATTTGAATTTGGGTTTTATTATCAAGTTTCTATATTTCAGCTTGGTGGTGTCTTTTCCTGTTAGATGTTTCCATGAGCACATTGTCAAACACCTTTGGTAAAATGCCTCATTGCCAGAAGTTCCAAACATGCACCAAGATGTAGCTTGGCTGATGGTGTAAAGGGGTAACAGATCTTTCATTGACCCCTGCACACTCAGTGCCACTTCATGCAGTCCTCAAAGTAGGTGCAGTGGGGGGAAAAAGAAGATTGCACACCTCCTTCTCAACTGTGCCTTTCCAAACAGTTGTGCAAAAAATTTAGTGATATTTGTTCCTGAACAGCAACAAAAGGCAAGGTTCTGTGCTCAGTGGACTGTTTGCCAGCGATGCATACTGAGACAAATATCAAATGCTGTAGGTGAACCATCAATTTACCTAAAGACATTCTTTAGTCTTCCCAAAACTTGTTGGTCTTCTAGTGCAAAGAGATGAGTGTAACAGAATGGCACATTCCAAGGGGCTGGACTATAAGCTGAGGAATAAATTAAAGCTGTGGACAGCCACTACAGAAGGTTTAATATGGAAAGGTTAGAAAATCTTAGGCTCATTCAGCATAATACAAATATGTTAATTTTCAGAGATAGTAGGAACTGCAGATGCTGGAGAATCCGTGACAACAAGGTGCAGGGCTGGATGAACACAGCAGGCCAAGCAGCATCATAGGAGCAGAAAGGCTGACGTTTCGGGCCTAGACCCTTCATCACATCCACATAAATTGTCCTGTTCAACTGAATGTAATGATGTAAACAAAAACATAAATGCTGGAGAAACAAGCAGATCTGGCAATACCTGTGGAAAGAAAGTAGATTTAACATTTTGAGTCCAGTGAACCTCCTTCAGGACAGGTAAATGATGCAAAGATTGGTTGGTTTTGTTTCTGAGCAGTTTGTGTGAGAGAAGACGTTGCTCAATTCAAGTACAAATATGCTTTGAAGTATTGAGAAAACTAGTTGTTGGATGTTTTTAAATACACCAGGCAACTATTTCAACAATTTATCAGTCTGAAATGTTGACTGTGTTTCTCCATGGGCCTAAGTATTTGCAGCATTTCTTGTTTATACTGTAAATAATTGCTTAGTTCAGATACTGTTTTTTGGGATTATATGTTAATCTTGCCATTTTCAAATAAATAATTTATTTTGCAGTCTTTAAAAAGCTGTCTGACTGGAATCTTAGAAGACTTAAAAAATCTTGTGGGTGAAATTTCTTTGAATCTGTACTCAAAATAAATTAGCTATAATATTAACTGAACTATTTATTATTTTCATACTGTGTGAATTGTTGGCAAAGGTTGAAAACTGTCATCAATTTATACAATGTTTCTGCTGTAACTTGCTAGGGATGGACAATAAATATTGTCTTTGCCAGTTCAATGAGACTGCCAGTGTTGGGAATATAGAGTTAAAGTATTGGCACAGCATTTGGGTTTAGTAGAAACACAAGAGGGACTAGGTACTGAAACGTCAGAATCAGGTGATATTTGGATATGATTGAACATGAAAAAATATTGAAAAAGTTGGAGAGGAAATTTCAAAGAAAAGGACAAAAAGCAGAAAAAGATAAAGAAAGGGAGATGAAATTTAAAAAGAAAACAGAAAATGGAAATTAGAAAGTGAGAATTACAATTGCAAAGGGAAAGAGAAGGCAGGCAGGAAAAAGAAAGAAAGAAAGAAAGAGAGAAACATGAGTTATCAGCTTTCAATAACATTAAAAGAAACATGAGATGCTGATGCAAGGTCTGATAAGGTGAATCTGAGTCATAATCTAAAGTCTGGTAAAAGAATATTTACCTTTGTATAGGCCTTGCCAAAATTTGAGAAAAGGGATGTAGAGTCATTCATTATGTCCTTTGTGAAAATAGCTGACAGTTGAATTTGCCAAAAGGACCCTAGACACTGCACAAACAGAGCAAGTTGAAGAGTAAAGCACTGTTCAAGGAGGTTTTTAGGGATTATTGCACTATTTAATAAAAAAAGCTACAAAGGCTGCGTATGAATGAGTGCCTGAGGCATATAGGCAAAGGTGTTGAAATTTAAGGAAACAGCCTGGACATGAGCTATACTGAATTTAAAAGAGTTAAGTAATTTTGACAGGGGGATACAGACATTAAGATTTTTTTTTCTAATCAACCTGTTCAGAGACGTTATTACACCCATCCAGAACAGGTGAGACTTGTACCTGGGCAGGATCTCTACTCCTGCACCACAATAGGGTGTATGAAGTTCTTAAACAGATTATTCTCTTCAATGAATTTAAAAACTCACTACCTTCCATAATAAGACACATGTTGAGGACTAAAAGGTTCCAATTAGAGTAATAGAGTCATTCAACATGGAAACAGACCCTTTAGTCCAACAAGTCCATGCCGAACATAATCCCAAACTAAACTAGTCCCACCTGCCTGCTGTTGGCCCATATTCCTCCAAACTTTCCTGTTCATGTACTTATGCAAATGTCTTTTAAACATTGTAATTTTACCCACATCCACCACTTCCTCAGGAAGTTCATTCCACACATGAACCAACCTCTGTATAAGAAATTTGCCCCTCAAGACTTTTTTTTAAAATCTCTCTCCTCTCACCTTAAAAATGTGCTCCATAGTAGTGACATCTCCCATTCGAGGGAAAAGATAACTACCATTAAGTCTATCTATACCCCTCATTATTCCAATTGCTAGACAAGCAGCAGTAATGGCTGATGATTATGAGCTAATCTATATGATTAAACCATTTTTCTGTCACCTCGTAAATTTGAAAGGGATAGAAAGTGGTGAGGAGGAGGGGGGGGCCCCCTCTTGTAGCACAGTGGTAGTGTCCCTACCCCTTGACCGGGAGGCCTGTGTTCCAGGTCCTACTTGCTTCAGAGGTATGTAATAACATCCCTGTGCAGGTTGATCAGAAAAATAAGTTAAGCTTTTCAATTTTTGAAAAAGTGGTCAGCTGAAAGAAGTAGCCATAGTAAAAAATGGAAAGCTGGGAATGCCTCAAGATCTCCACCACAGATCAGAAAGGGCAGAACGAAGGGTGAAGGTGAAAGCCAAAGTGTTTCTATTATAACAAAGTAGGTCACGTTTGTTCACAATGAAGTAATCGTGGGACTTATTGGAGTCTGAAAAAGGATCTTGCAAGGAAAAAGCCACAGATCAAATTGTAGCTGTAACCACAAGTGACTGAAGGGAACCATTCAATCACTGAAATGGCCAATTGTTACTCTTTGGTATTGGTACCCAGAATGACAGCCTTTCACCAAGCTTCTTCAAAAATAAACTCATAATACTCTATTATTTCACAAAACATAATCTTAAAGATATGACAAAACTGATTAATATTAAAGATCAAATCTAGATTGTGAACTATATTCCCTTTTAATCACATACACAAACATACATCAGCAGATCTTTGTGCTATAACTTTTTTTTAAAAGAGCAAAAGTGGGGGGGAATACGCTTGTGATCAATAGTCTGCAAACAAAAAATATTGATGAATTCTCACAGCCCACTGGGCTTCTTGTTGAATTTTATTATATTGTTGAATTTAATTGCTGATGGCCATACACTAATGCAAGATCTTTTAAACAAAGCTTCAGTTCAATTGGAAATCAAGGTGAATTCAAGTCTTTGCATGGTTGTCAGTTTAGCTTTTCAGAGTTTGCAAAGTAGTCAAAATACTGAGGTGTTGATTTTATCAGAATCCCAAACTTCAACCAGGAGGAAGAGAGGTCTTGCAGCCTCACTGTTAATTGCTATTGCTTTTTTCTCCTGTGTTTCCTTTCAATTTAAAACAGAAGTCAAATACAGAGTTGCTAGGTGACCAACACCAGAGACCCCATCGTTGCTTCCAAACACAGGATCCAGTAATTAAGAGCACGCAATCCTTTTATTCCAGAAAGTGTCCAAATGTACAATATCATCTTCAGTTTTCCATACACAACACATTTCCAATTATGAGCGACAAATTTACTAGGAGGTTGGAGATTTTTGTGAACTTTTGTTTTAATATGGGGGACCTGAGAATTTGTTTCTTCAATAAGAATAAGAAATAAATATTTATTGCAGTAAAGTCTCTATTACTTAGATTGCAAGGAAATACCTGAGAAATGCTGAGAAAGCTGAACCACGTGAACTCATAGCAGACAGCAAGGAAAGTGGAGAATTATGGTAACAGTGTGTTACGATGTGAAGACGGACAGACAGCCAAACTAAGTTCGCCCTGTGTTCACACCACAGTAAAACGAAACCATCGAAGACCCCAAAAAATTACTCCCATGGTTCCTAACCAGACTTGAATAACTAATTCCAGATTTTACAAATAATTAATTCTTGACAGCGGTTTTGTATCTCAAACAAAAGACAACTGTTTACTAAATACACAATAACTTCAGAGGGAAAAAAAAACAAGGTAAGCTGATTAATGTGTATGCTTTAAACCTGAAGCATTTATTTTCAGCCCCTATTCACACAAAAGGCAGAGACAAACAAACACAGTTAAGGGATAAACAAAATAAAAGCCTGGCCAGTTTACGTAAATGGCTTTCACAATGCACTGTTTCACAGGCATAAATGCAGATTCTTTGGTTGCTTTTCTGGAACAGCCAATTAGGGTTATCTGCT
>NC_063340.1:50201459-50210009 GCF_021869965.1 Rhincodon typus | reverse complement strand
GGTGGGTGACGGGGGGTGTGTGTGGTGGGTGACGGGGGGTGTGTGTGGTGGGTGACGGGGGGTGTGTGTGTGGTGGGTGACGGGGGGTGTGTGTGTGGTGGGTGACAGGGGGTGTGTGTGGGTGGTGACGGGGGGTGTGTGTGGTGGGTGACGGGGGGTGTGTGTGTAGGGGGTGACGGGGTCTGTGTGGGGGGTGACGGGGGGGATGCGGAGAACAGAAGCTCATTCGATCACCTCCTCCCCCGACCCGGTCAGATCCAATCCCTCCAGCTTGCTCCCACCCCATTCGCTGATAACCACCACCCCCTCACACCCGATCTTGGACATCCTTTCTGCCGCAGGACCTCCTTGCAACGTAACTCAGAAACATAAACAGAAATTGCTGGAAGATCTCACCAGGTCTGGCAGCATCTTTACACAAATCAGAGATAACATTTCTGATTCAGTGACCCTTCTCCTTCCAACGTCATACCTGTTTCGTGCACATGCGCAGTGCGCACCTTGCGTATGACGCAACGACGCATAGGGCGTGGAACCATACGCATGCCTTGTCGGGGAAAGGCCACAGGCTCAGGACACCTAATGTTTTGCTGTCACCTAACAATGCTGTAAAAGAAAGTTTGTGTGAATGTTTCGTTTATTGTAGGCATCGCTTATTATGATTTGCTATTCTGCTGACAGGAATGGCTGATGACTTCGACACAAGTAGAATTTCGAGCCGTGTGATTTTTGAGATGTCATGATTTCACTCGACTCGACTTCCAAGTACTTTAACCATACGTTGCCTACTCAATGATTGCACCATGTCAATGCACTTACTGCTCCTTGACCCACAGTGTTGAGTATTGATGTTAGTATTCTCGTGTGTGGGTAGCAGTGATTGGGAAATATATGCTTCCCCAAAATAGGAATGAAGAAAAAAATGCACAGAATATATACTCCCGGCTGCTCTTACACATTTTCTACAGGCTGACAGCAAAGCAGAGATTTGAGAGCAGATGAACTTGCTAATGTCCACAGTCATCAGTCAGTATTTCGAGTTGGAATCCAGTGACAAGGATGGAGAGGGAAATAAAGTTATACCTGCAAAACAGGTGCATCAGTGTACTTTTAGGACACTCTTTCAATACCTGCTGAATTTCTTATCTGAGGTATATAGATGTAAAAAGAAAAGATGGAATGCAATATTGTCTATGACATATTGCCTGCAGAACATGTGGAGAAACAACAGTGGAATGTGGGACTATATAAATTGTCATCGGGTTGATGGGTAACATACAAGTGAAACAAAATGTTAGAAACAGTGAATCTCACCCCAACAAAGTAATATTTGCAAACACATGTATGGAACGATCAGGTCATAAGATGCTGAGATAACAAGGTGTAGAGCTGGATGAACACAGCAGGCCAAGCAGCATCAGAGGAGCAGGAAGGCTGATGTTTCGGGCCTAGACCCTTCTTCAGAAAAAAAAGGTGCTGAGTTTTGTGTATTGTATGTGTCACATTTAACATTGCTGTAAAAGTGTCTGGAATGGTGTGAAATGGTTAATAGTTGATAGAGTGCAATAAGCTTCATCCACCGTGATGAGCTTGTGAGGACTTGGTTGGAGGGTAAAACAGCATCTCATGGGACAGACCTAAGGCTAGCTCCACCCCAATGGTCATTGCTATAAAGTAGAACCTATTCTTGTAACCTGTAAATAGTTGCTGAGATGTAATAAGCAACTTCTTGTTTATGATACAGGATACTTTTTTTCTTCACGCCCACTAAACCACTTAAGCCCTTAAAGAGCCCATACACTATAAAGATACAGATGGTAGAAGACATGACAGGATCTGGATGAAGTTGTAATCCAAAAATGGAGATGACATATTTAACAACATGTTGAATAATTGTAAAGTATATTTTATCTATACTGCAGGGCTTTGATTTAAAATTTATTTTCTGAAAACCCTTCTGTCTAAAGCTCTTGGTGACAAGTGATATATAAGAGGACAACTGAAATGGGAAGCAGGACTCTGGCAATGCGGACCCAGCCACTTTGCCCTGCCTTGCAAATCATGAGACTCCCCACCCTTGATCATTTGCTGAACAGAAAAAGAGCAGCTAACATTGGCTCTGGCCAGAACCTGGGAAGGAAATCCAACTCAGGAAAATGAAGTGCGTCAGTCTCACCAGCAACTTTTCTTTCGGGTCCACGTATGTCGATTGGCGTCTGCATGCTGACTGGGGCATTGATTTCTGGTTCTGGAAGTTGCTGATGTGAATGGACCTTGGAGGCCCATATAGCCATAAAGAAAATTGGAGAGAATGCTGCTCACCAGTTAATTTACTTTCAATTCTGTTGTTGCTGTGTCCAGGCAGTGAAGGATAATCCAACACCTTAGATCTTGTGTCTGCATGAGTTAAAGGACAGCTCTACAAAGCTAAAACAAAAAAAAATCTGTTTGTCTCAGTTGTATGAATGGGTGTGTATGAGCTGCTGTGTGCAGAGAAGTTGTTGCAGGTTATCCCATTTCTGTGTTGAGGAATTGGGAGGATTCGTGATGAATATTCTCTCATTATTATTGTGGAATGCATGGGAAATGTAAGTATCTGGCCACTTTATATTTTTGTGTGTGTGGGCTTGCTCTGTCTAGTGTGGCTAGCACTTGCATTAATATCTGGATAGAATTTGGACATTAGTTTGTGATGCCAACATAAGTAAAACAGAAGCACCAAATTAAAAGGACCAAAATGTGCATAGCTGTGAGTGAATGTTGGTTAAGACATTTTTTTCTGCTCTGGGACACTAAATCGTTTCAATGCTCAGATGATTTTAATGTGGTACTGGCATCACCTTGAAATAATGGTTTTTAAACAGGATGAATTTTTAAATTGGGTACATACGAATGCTATACTCGCACCTTTGCCTCTTATGCATCTTTTAAATCTTTCCCCTCTCGCCATAAACCTATTCCTCTAGTTTTGGACTTACCCACCCTAGGGAAAAGACTTTGACTATTCATGCTATCATGCCCCTCATGATTTTATAAACTTCTATAAGGTCACCCCTCAGCCTCTGACACTCCAGGGAAGATAGTCGCAGCCCAGACTGGGCTATTTTCCTTGGAGCGTCAGAGGCTGAGGGGGTGACCTTGTAGCGGTTTATAAAATCAGGAGAGGCATAGATAGGGTAAATAGACAACATCTTTTCCCTGGGGTGGGGGAGTCCAAAACTAGAGGGCTTGGTTTAAGGAGACAGCGGAAAGATATAAAAGGGACCTAAGAGGCAGTTTTTTTCACGCAGAAGGTGCTGTGTGAATGGAATGAGCTGCCAGAGGAAGTGGTGGATGCTGGTACTATTACAACATTTAAAAGGCATCTGGATGGGTATATGAATAGGAAAAGCTTAGAGGGATGTGGGCCAAATGCTGGCAAATGGGACTAGATTTATTTAGAATATCTGGTCAGCATGGATGAGTTGGATCAAGGGGTCTGTTTCTGTGCTGTATATTTCTGTGACTCTATGACTCTATTCAGCCTTTCCCTTTCGCTCATATCATCCAACCCTGGCAATATCCTTGTAAATCCTTTCTGAACCCCCTCAAGTTTAACAACATCTTTCCCATAGTAGGTAGACCAGAATTGAATGATGTATTCCAAAAGTGGCCTAACCAATGTCTTGTACAGCCGCAACATGACCTCCCAACTCCTATACTCAATGCACTGAACAATAAAGGCAAGCATACCAAATGCTTTCTTCATTACCCTGTCTCCCTGCAGCTCCACTGTACCTTAAGCAGACACATCCCTATTGAGAGGCTGTTTTAATTCACTTAAAAAGATAAGTGACCGGGGTGCATGCCAAATCAATAGAAGGGAAGGGAAGGCCAAAATATATTGCCAAAATATCCACAAAATTTCTTAGTTCAGATTTGAACACTGCAAACCTCCGACCAGAATTTAAAATGTTTAAACAACTCTGAAACTGATGTTCTCTACTGTCAGTGTGTCCGACGCAGAAAAGCAAACCATACAGATTTAGTTAGCATTTGGGAATGAACGTCAATTCAGACATGACGCATCAGGATGAACAGCTAAAAAGCTAAAAGATACCCAAAAGAAGTGGACCAAAATATATAGAAGACCAATTCACAGTCAGATTAAACTTTCATATTCATCAACTAGAACTTATGTCATTTAGACAGAAGCTTGCAGATCATACCGACAATTTCATGAGTAGATGCAGGGAAAATATTATACATTGTGTGATTTTTCAGATATGGAGCTGGCAAACAGAATTGAATTGTTGAGCTCGTGATCACATTCACCTCTGCCTGCTTGTCAACTGTCCACTTTTGAAATAAACTTTGGACACAAATCAGGCACTGGAGGACTGCGATCATTAAGGAATCCTATCCCAGCAATAGTCACCTTTTCAGAAGTGAATATTGCATTACATTTTCCTCAAATGTCCTTAGTCTCAAGCTCAGTCACTGCATTGAATAGTTAACATATTTCAGGTAAATAAAGTTTTACATTAATATTAACTAACAAAAGAACAGGATAGTAAACATTTATAACATGTAGTTTGTAATTTAGTGTTGTGTTTGACCTTAACCCTTGCAATAGAATTTGTAAAAAATCTCCAATGAGTCTGTTTACAGTTTAGAAAATGTATTCAAATATATCTGATATTAACTGATCAGGTTTACCATAAATCAGAATAATCTGCTGAGCTCCAAGTTTATTCCAGTAAAAAAACTTCCAACAAACTGATTTTTCAGATACTCTTTGTTTGCTTTGCTTGTTGAATAAGCAGTGTTTAAGCTATCATTATCAGTATGCTAAATTTCCACTTGTAAACTGACAGACCTGTCACACATTACTTTTATCTGTTTGGTTAAACTTTAACTTGAAAAAAAACCTTCTTTACTCTTGAAACTTATTTGCATGCTCTCATCCAGTTGCAAAATAGGTAAGGAAGGTAAAACATCCAATATTGGATATTCCATTTGCTGCAACTTCTAACTCTGAACTAGGTAGTTTCAACTGAGTATTTCCACTCCATGATTGGTATAACAGTACAGTTTACTTTGCAAGATCAGAATTTTTAGGGAGATGAGAAGGCCCATTTGATTTTGACAAGTAGTCCTAAATTATTTGCCAAAACTCAATCCATTTTTAGCTTTCATACTGAGTAAAAATATAACTCAGTTAAATAAAACTTAGTTATTTTTCTTATTTCACATTTCTTTCTTTCACATTGATTAATCTAAATTAAAAGTAATAAACAAAGTGCTGTAATTAAGATTTCTTGTTTACTTGTAATTCAGTTCCAGTACTGCTCTGAAGAGGCTGGAATTTATGTGGGGTGTGGAAGTAGTGTTGGTTTATATGCTGTTTTGCTGTCTGTCCACAGCCCATTTAATTGCTGGAGGAGAGACCTCTGCTCCCATCAAATGGCAGCTCTCTGATCCTAGCAGAGTCAGGAGCAGCAGCCACTGCTGGGAGTACAACAAGTGCCGGGCGATGATCATTGATGTAGCCAAATGGTGAAGGTAAGTGAGGTAGGTAGCTGGTGGTATCATTAAGGTCATGATGATAGGCCCATTCAATGGGGTGGAATAGTGGACAGAGCAAGGGGAAGGAGAAAGCTGGGATCTGAAGTCATGGATGGAGGGGGGTCCTTCAATGAGCAGTGAAGCCAGTACAGGAGATACCACAACTTTTGTCCAGTCACCAGCGCAAGCAGTGAAAGTTGCTGATTAGACGTTTAGCATGGGTTGAATCCCTTTTGGCGGTGAGAGGAGGCCTTGAATTGGGCCTCGAAATGGCCACTGAAAGACCCACAATTGGTTCCCGGGCAAGCGGGCAGTCTCCTGCAGAAAAATTATGGCAAGGCAGGGGTGAATAGGCAGGAATGGATATAAACTCAACCATGAGCCAACACGCCCCAGGAGATGTAAGATCCAGCCTGAACTGACTTGGCTGGAAGTAGAGATCCTTGGTTTCACATTTTAGCCTCATTTCATCTGTTTGTCTTATACATTCTGTCCTCAATAATTTTGAAAATCGGGTGTCTGTATCTTAGTGTACTAAGTTCTTTTACCTATCATCTCCGTGCTTGCTTACCTCCATTGGCTCCTAGTTGCGCAATGCCTTTATTTCAAAATTCTCATCCTTATTTTCACATTCCTCTGGCCTGCACCTCTTCCTCTCTCTAACCTCCTCCACAGAAACATAGAAAATAGAAGCAGGAGGCTGTTTAACCCATTGAGTTCTGTCCACCATTCACCATGATTCTGGCTGATATCTAACTCAGCGCCATACACCCACACTCTCCCCATATCATTTCACAGTTTTAATATCGAGAAATCTATCTATTTCTTTCTTAAACATATCCAGTGACTTTATTTCCACAGTCCCACAATAGTCTGAGAAATTTGTGCTTCTTTATTTCTGGTCTCTTGGATATCCTTGATTTTAACTGGTGGCCATTCATTCAGTTAGCTATGCCTTAAGCTCGGAAATTTCCTCCCTGAGCCTCTAAGTCTCTCTACCTCTCTTTCCTTCTTTAAGACACACATGAAAGCCTCAATCTTTGAATGACCTTTTGATTGTCTGCCTAATATCTCCTAATGCTATATTTTGCTCCTTAGTATGCTTTATTACATTAAACATAGTCTATAAACAAATGTTGTTATTTGTATCAAAGGTTGACTTAATTCAATCATAGAAGGTTCGTGAAAGTCTCTTTTCAAAAATTGCAAGAATATGAAGTTGTTTTAATAAATGAAAAGAAAACCTGCACATCAAACAAAACCTGCAGACACATATATTTTACAATTTGTTCTTTGGACGTGGGTAACACTGTATTTTATTTCCCTGTGGGGATGATGGGGCCTTCGTCTTATACTATCACAGTCCTCGAGCTGACAGTATCCCCATGTTATAAGGTAGAGAATTCTAGATTTTTAACACAGCAATGATGAAGAAACATTAGTTTAAGTCTCAGTCAGATGGCGTCGATTTGGTGAAGATTGTCACCCAAGGATCTTTCAGTTTTCCTCCTTGGTGGAAGAGTTGCTGGAACTGTGAGGGATTGTCAAAGTTAAACTTTGTGGCTTGCTGCACAGCAGCTGATAGATCACACATATTGTAGCCTCAGTGCCCCAGGGATGTAGAAACTGGATAGTGAACCCACTGAGCTTGATCAGATGGATTCATTTGTTTTGGATGATGTTGAGCTACTGGAGTTTTATTTGCGTACTCATCCAGATAAATCGTGAGTATTCCATAACATTCTTAATATGAACATTGTAGAAAGCAGAGAGGCTTTCAGATGACAGAACATGAGTCAATCATTGCAGCATAGCCATGCTGGTCCCATTAAGCTTCTAAGTTATTGTATGGGTGCCTTGTATTGATGCTATTGAAGGACAGCAGGATGTTATTTGGTCTTTCCTTATTGGACATGGTATTAGCTGGAATTTCTCCTGTACAAACTACCACTTGTTGGCCAAAATTGAATGCTTTCCGGAATCTACTCCAAGTTGTTCTGATTTGCTTTCTAAATGGAGTATTTATGATTGAAGGTGAACATTGTGTAATTCTTAGGGAAGAGCTCCACGCCTAGAACAGAATTAATTGATGATCTCAGGAACAGGAAACATGACAGCAGTCAGTGTGTGCCAAGTTACATAGGAATTGGCAGGAGAAATAGGTTATTCACCCCATTGAACCTGCTCCACCATTCAACTGGATAATCTCTGACCATTCAACTAATCACAATTTTCATACAGAATCCCGATATCCCTTAAACCTTTAATATCAAAAAATCTGATGATCTATGTCTTGAACATGCACAATGACTAAACCTCCACAGCCCTCTGGTGCAGAGAATTCACTGTTTGAGTGAAGGAATTCCTCCTCATTTTAGTCCTACATGATCTTATTCTGAGATTGTGCCTCTGGTTCGAGATCAAGTCAAGGGAACCATCCTTCTCTACATTTCTATTGTTGAGCCGCTAAGGATTTTGTTTGCTTCAATGAGGTCACCTTTATTTCTTCTAGACTATAGGGGATATGGGCGCAGTCTCCTCAATCGCTCCTCATTGGACAATCTCACCATTCTTGGAGTCATTCTAGTCAACATTAATTCACACCCACTATGGACGTACATCCTTCCTTAGGTAAGAAGACCAAAACTCCAAGTGTGGTTTCACCAAGATTCCATACAACTGCGGCAAAAATGAGAAACATAAAAGAAAGGAGCCATTCAGCCATTGAGTCCACCCTGCCATTCACTATGTTCATGGCTAATGTTATATCTCAGTGTATTACTCCTGCTCAATTCCAATATCCTTTGACACCTTTAACCGCTTTTCATAAGCAATCACACCATCACAGGGGTTAATTTGTAGAACCTACATTGAACTCCCTCTATGGCAGGTGTATCCTTCATTGGATAGAGGATACCAAAAATGTACACAATTATCCAGATGTAGTCTTCATTGTTCCCCCCAATTCTTTACTTCCCTTTGGACCTTGCAGGTCCATGCATA